>NW_020273584.1:0-119706 GCF_003268045.1 Sipha flava | reverse complement strand
TATCTATAAAAAAAGAAGATGCAGATGAATCTGTGGGAAAAGAATCAAAACCTACAAATAACGTAGACGTAGTAGTATCTATAAAAAAAGAAGATGCAGATGAATCTGTGGGAAAAGAATCGAAACCTACAAATAACATAAACGTAGTGGTATCTAAAAAAAAAGAAGATGCAGATGAATCTATAGGAAAAGAAGATCCATTTGCCTACTTAGATCGTAATGATTTTACATCGGAAAAGTACAAGGTAGAAATAAGGAATCTTCCAAAACACTATGGAATTGCTGTAAGTTGTATCATACTTGAAATATTGTTAGATTAATATTGTATGTCTACTAAGAAAAATATTTTTTAGGAGTTCAAGAAATTAATCAATTTAAAATTAAAATTAAATTGCTCTAAAGTTAAAATGCCAAATCGTAAAGGCAAATGGATTTATATGTGTTTTCGTTCAGAAGAAGACAAAAATACAGCTTTAGATATTTTAAATGGATATAGTTGGAAGAATACTATTCTAAATGCTAGTGTAAGTAAATAAGATATAAGTTTTTGTTTTTAACGGATTTAATTTTTGTCTTTCAATAATTTATTAGAATGCTAAAGCTGTTCCTGACCCATTAGTAAAAAAACGTAATGAAGAATTTAGCGACTACCCTGACCAAAAAAAAATTAAGTTGGACAATGCTGGTGCTGAAAAACAGATGATAAATGCTGTGACTTCTTTTTTTAATATACCTTATGAAGAACAAGTAAGAACAATTTATAAATAATTAATATAACTAAATTAGTTATATTAATTATTATATAGTTAATAGTAGTGGCACAAAAAGAGGTAATTGGAGGTTGTGGACCTCCCAAAATTTTTCTGAGGTTATTACAAATTTTATGTAGGAAAAAAAATGGTATATCTTGAAGACTAGCTGATTAATATGAAATATGAATATTATTCGTATTTTAATTGATAACAATAATTACATGACAATATGGAATGTTTTGTAACGTTCCGTTCAACTAAAAAACATCAGTAACCTTGCTACTACGATTTCTCGATACTCGATTGTATAATATTTTTTTTTTTTTTGTGGCTTCACAATATGAAATAGAAGTTAGTTTAATTGGTAATTTAAATATTTTACTCATAAACCTAACTTTATCCTACTTTCTTATCCCTACCAAACACCTGCAGAAAATGCTTATTTTTTTCCAAATTCACAATGCTCCCCCCCCCCCCAAATCAATCCAGGTTGCGCCACTGGTTAATAATTATAGTTAATTATTTAGTTTCAAATTAGTTTTTTCTTCGATGGAAACAATATTTAATTTAATATTTTTTTTTTAAAACATTTATTATTTTCTTTTTAAATAAAATAAAATTAATTTTATCTAATGGATTTTAATTGTTTTAGTTAGTAAAGAAAACCGATTCTATCAGGGATGTACTTTTGGAGTATGTTAAACGTTTAAAACGTACCTATTGTAATCAAAATCTTACCTATTGGTTAAAAAAACAACAAGAAGCAAATAATGGTCTTCCTTGTGAACTCTTAGAAATACAAAGCCTTAAAGAAGATTCAAAAAAATGTGTTGGTTATAGAAATAAATGTGAATTTACTATAGGTAATTTTACATATTAATTACAGATAAAAGAAAAGATCAGTTTAAATTAATTATAGAAATTGTATAAATTTAATTGTATATTGTAATAATATTAAAAATTAGTTCCTAACATTAAATTTGATGATTCTTAATCTTGGTATGTTGTATTTATAGCATTAGAACAATTGCTTAACATTCAGAGTGTAAATAACTATAGTTATTTACACTCTGAATATTTAATAGCTATTAATGTAACTAGTGAATAAATGCTATTTTAATTTATATTATATAAAATTTTTTGTTATTTTAGGCATGGATGTAGAAAATAAAGAACCTGTTGTTGGTTTTCGGGTTGGTGCTTATATTCAAGGAAAAACTTGTGTAGCCCCAATTGATAATATTTCTAATGTTCCTCAACGAATGAAAGAAGTAGTCAATGTAAGTTTTTATATAAAATTAAACTCTCCTTAATAATATGCTTGTAATATTTTATGAATTCTGTTGTTTAGTGTTTTCAAGATTTAGTTAGGTCTTCTCAAATTCCTGTATTTGATCCTGAAACATACACAGGTCATTGGCGCCAATTAACTGTTCGTTTAAGTTTAAAAACTGGACAGTTAATGTTGATTTGTGTAGTTCATACTGAGAATATGGAAGAATCAGCCTCTGAATCATTAAAAAAACTAATTTTAAATTATTTTACTAAAGGTGCTGGATCTGAATGTAAAGTAGATTCTTTGTTCTTTCAAAAGGCGAAGAAACGAGCGTAAGAATATTTATAATTATTTATTACTTATTATTGATTATTTTCTAAAAAAAACCCTATCAAAATCCTACTTTGAAGATACGATTAGTTTTATTATTTTGAATCAGCTTAAACTAAATGTCTACCATTATATATAGTTTGCAGTAGCTGATTTAATGGTCTTGTAGTCAGAAAATGCTCTCCTCTTAAATTGGGTACTGAGGCTCATTTTAATAATTAAGATATAATAATTATATAGTTGTCTTTTTTTTTAATTTCAATGGCAAAAACAAAAAATATATGGCATAATGGAATATCATTTACCATTGTTTTAAGAATGAAATAATTTTATCATAGAGGAATATTCCAAAAGTTGAAAATTTTATAATTAAACAAAATAGAAAAGGTTGAACAAATAACTAAATATGTAAATCACTATTATTCTACCTTCTAGCCTCTATATCCCAATAATATTATCTAAATAATTATAAGTAGCAGTTTTTATTGTAATTTGACTGATATATATATTTAGTTTCATCGTAAAATAACTCATAGATACAGATAAGAAATAAAATAATAAATAAGTTGATTAAAATTTATGACTGTCGTATTATGATATGATTTTAAAAATTAGGAGTAACTGCCTATTAATATACAATAGCGAATATATATATATGTATATATATGCCTAATATTTACATAATATTCTATGTAATAATTCATTTTTTTCCCTAGTATAATGATTATCATAATCATGACTTTTTAAAAGGCTTAGTTTTAATATTCCATAATATTAATGTATTTTTCCAAAAATTACAATAGCTTTCAAATCCTATATTTTATTTTTTTAGTAGAAATGTTTTTTGAATATCTTTTTAAAATTGAATTAGTTGACTTTTTCTATTCTTAATTTACTACTATATTATTATCTTAACAGTCGTATGATACAATGATCAATGATATACAAATATTTTTCAGTGCTGGTGAAGGAAATTCTTTTCCTTTAGAACTATTACATGGACAGGGTTATATAATTGAAGAGGTGAAAGGTCTTAAATTAAGAATTTCACCAGAATCGTTTTTTCAAATAAACACAGCTGCTTCTGAAATATTGTTCGACGCTGCTAAAAATTTAGCTTCCATTAATTCACAGACTACTGTTTTAGATGTATGTTGTGGTTCTGGTACAATAGGTCTATCTTTAGCCAAGGTATTTAAAATATTTTTTTTAAATTCCATGTAAAATGTTTGCTAAACTCAGCTTAATACTTTTAAATGTTTAAGGACTGTGCTAAAGTAGTTGGAGTTGAAATTCAACAAGAAGCAGTGAATATGGCAAAATTGAATGCTATTGAAAATGGAATCACCAATGTCCAATTTTTTGCAGGAAAAGCTGAAGAAGTAATGAATAGACGAGAATTTCAGTTTCCAGAAAATTCTAATGATGTTGTGGCCATTGTTGACCCTCCCAGAGCAGGACTGCGTGAGAAATCTTTTAAATTAATTTTTTAAAACGATGGTAATTCAATTTCATTGATAATTTTTTGAATCTTAGATAACAAAGCAATATTGCTCTTACGAAAGATTACACATTTGAAACGATTAGTGTACATGTCTTGCAATCCAAAAGCAGCATTGCAAAACTTTATATCTTTATCCATGGTTGAATCTAAAACTAAACAAGGGGCTCCATTTGTACCGGTGAAAGCTATTCCAGTTGATATGTTTCCACAAACACCACATTGTGAATTAGTTGTTTATTTTGAACGATTAACTGATAATTAGTATAACTAAAATTTAAAACTATGTATAAATAAAATTTTAAATTATAAGGGACTTTTTTTTATTATTGTTATTAAATCATTGTTTTATATATAAATAAAATACATTTTAAATTCTTAAAAAATATTAAAAAAAAAAATGTTTTTAAAAGTCGATAAAAATGTTATTATTAATATTTAGAGATATTTTTATTTTAGTGAATATATACATATATACAAGGGGTGGGTTCTCCCATATTTCAAACCCTCGAATACCTCGAACTTCAAAAAATTCGAACAATTCGAAGTTCGAGAAAAATGCAAGTTCGAATTCGAACATAATACATAAAGTTAGTTTAATAAAAACATATAAATTAATAACTAACAAGTTATATAGTAATTAGAAATAAGTTTTAAATAATAACATTACTTAATAATTTTACTTCTATTATAATATTAAACTTTTTATTTTGTCATACATAGTTAGTTAAAACTCAAATTTTTAAGTATTAACTTTTAAATGTTTCAATTTTTCAAAATTCGAAAGAGCGAAAATAATTCGCAGTACCAACAAGTTCAAATTCGAACAGTTTGAGAAAAAATGTTCGAGTTTGTGAAAACTTCAGTTCGACCTATCCCTAATATAAATATATGTATATATTTAAAGGGAATGAGAAAGTTTTACTGATTTCATAGTGATTTATTTTGGTAAGTAGATAAAAAAGTCAACAAATTTGTCAAAAAGAAAGTCATTCAGTAATAATCCTAAGTAAAGTTTTGTGATCCTTTTTTTTAAAGCAGTAATATGTTAATTAAAATAAATAAACTAAAAGCGTAGGATTCAATGATATATATAAAATAATTAAAAAATTAATTAATTAAAAAATAATATCTAGAGTTATATCTGCGAGTTGATTCATTTAAAAAATCATACTACTTACTGATTGTAAGTTTAAGTGTTAAATAGCTTATACAACAAAGGGAATTCAACAAATAATATTTAAATACATTTTTATTTAACTAAAAACTTTATATATGGGAAATAAAAATAGTTAATCAAATCGCTACCGATATCCATTTTAATAGTGTAGACGGTATATCTACCTACGTATACAGAGAAAGTGGTGTAATCATGTGCAGTGGCGTATACATGAATAATTTGGGGGAGGGGGGGTTAAAAAAGTTATATATTAAGTATATTTAATCGATGTATTAACGTACCTTTACGTACGTATACTCGTATTGTACTACATTATATTAAGCTGAATTTTTATTAATATGTCTGCAATTTTTTTTTTACTGTACAGCGTTGTAGGGTAAAATAAATTCCCACGTAAGCCGTACCAACCATACATTTCGAGAAGTTATTAACTGTTACTACCAGTGCTCGAATTGGAGGGGTGCGCAGGGGGACGGAGCCTCTCTACTATTTTTTTTTTTTTTTGCGTACCCCAACTATATTTTTTCACCGGAACGGAGGACGCCACGTTCATCCTAATTGATGTCCAAAATAATTTTTATGTGAATTTCAATTTACGTCAATTTGAAAATGAATTTTACGATTTATAATATTAAATTCTATTTTCATTATTATATTATCTATTTATTATACTATTATATTTATTATTATATTATCTATTTTCATAATAAAAGATTATATGGTGGTTATGATAAGGGACAACGTCGTCATTTCTGGAAAAATATAAATAGTAATGTCTGTGTATTTGGTGTATTATACTTTATACATTGTACGGTTTGTTATTAATATTGGCGATCGACACGATATCGGCATTTCGGAAAAAAATAAATGCCCGCACTACGACTAATCTTCGGCCATGGCCCGCACTAAAGAGTAAAAATATATGATTTTATCATTCCATTCACGAAACTGCCTGATCGCCTATAATTATGTTAATTATTATTTTATTTTTATTTTCTATTGTAACATGTAGGATGTTGGTTTTGCTATCAAAATATATTATATTTGGAATTAAAATATTTGTTTAGCTGAAATGTGGTATTCAAAATATATGAAAGGTTGGCGGAAGGTAGGGGTGAGGGACGAAGCCCCCTACGGGTCTGTGTTAAATAATTGCGCACGTGGAACGCAGTTTTCGAATCGTTAGACGTCGTAGCTCCTCTACTTAATTTTTCTCAATTCGAACACTGGTTACCACCCCTCCAGCTATACCACTGATCATGGGGAGGGGTTCTTGAAACGACTTTCAAAATGTATGTAATATATTATATGGTTAAGAGTTCTATAAAATATGTTGTCACATGTTTCGATATAAGTTAAAAGCCTATTATACACGGTGTATCAAAAGTCTTCATCCAATTTCAAAAATTTATAATTATATTAAAAATGAAGATATAAGGGTGAAATAAAGTAAAATATATTCTTAAAATAGTCAAGTTTTATTTACTTTAGTTACAAATGTTTAATATAACCTCCACCGGCCGCCCGACATACATCTATAGGGTAATCAAATTCTTCCTAAATGTTGCTGATAATTTCTAGTGTCGCGGCATTGACAGCATCTTTGATTCTGATTTTAAGCTCTTCCAAGTTTGTAGGTAATGGTGGTACATACACTTTATATTTTATGTAGTCCCATAAAAAAAATCACACTTTGTGAGGTCAAGGGAACGTGGTGGCCAGGGATGAACTTCGAACGAAACAGTCGAACATGCTCAATGTTTTCGTCAGAGGTACGAGATCGACCTGAGTGTTTCGATGCACACAGACAACCACTTTCTTGGAACGTTTGTGCCGTAGGAGCTTCAGTTCCCTAAGTTCTTCGAAAATCACGTTGAACGGTTAATGCCGAATCGCACTTATTGAAACGTAAGACGCAAAACGCTTTTTGTTGCGGAGTCGTTATAACGAAACAAACTAACGGTTCCTAGTTCACTAACCATTGCAGTACTAAATTTATCAACTAGATAACTTAAAATAAACTTAGTTATTTAATCTTTCCATAAATACATCGGTCATTAACCTGTGATTAACCGTTGCCGAACTATATTAGTTCGTAATTGGATGAAGACTTTTGAAACACCGTGTATTATGGTTTTAACATAATTCTATTTATACTACTCCGAATAATGAATGGAACCTCATCGAAGTAAATCAAAACGCACCATTATAAAAATCCAGGTGCCTGCACAGTGCGTCGAAAGCAACCCCTATTTTTCATAAAAATTTGTACCACACATTTTTTAATAAACAATTATATGATACAGAGCTTCTCTTTTACTCCCTTCCATATGATTATAATTTCTAGTTACAGTTTTTTTTTATTAATCAAATCGCACATTATACAGTAGTCATTCGATAATTCGAAATTCAGGGGACCGAGTTAAAAATTCGATTTATAGAGGTTTTCGATTTACCGAGTGTTCGAATAATCGAAGGAAAAAAATTAATAAATAAAATACATTGTATATACATATATATATATATATATATATAACGTTTATTTTGACATTAACTTATTATGAATATAATTATGTACATTTTAAAATTATTAATTGATATTTATTTATTACACATACATAGTATTATATTTTATATACATATTACATATTAAAGAAATCTGTTATTTTTTTTTGTGAAAAATTGTTGGTCGCAATCTGGTCCATAGCATTGTCTAACTTAATTATAGCATTGAAAATTGTATCGCATCTTTTTTCGTCCATTTCAGATTGTTCAAAAAATTGACGTAATCCTGACATAAAAAATGTTGCTTCTTTTAACGATATGACAGGAACCTCCGCCTCCTCTTCCTCGTCATCATTGTCAGAATTGTGCTGATTGACTGAAGTGGATTGAATAATTTCCTCGTCAGTAAAAGTACCAGCAGTTGCGACATTATCGTCAAAGTGAACAAATTCTTCAAATGATACGGGAACTTCTAGTCTGTTTTATGTGTTAAGCAGAACTTCAACCTCCTCACTTTGAACAGGAATACCTTCACCAATTTTCTGTCCATCCTTAATAAAACCACAAGTTCTGAAGCAATTCACGATGGTTTGTGCACTAACATTTTCCCATGCTTTAAGTGATATAAGTCAAGGTAGTTATAGTTGAATAAAATCTATCATATATTATTTCTAAGCACAGAGTACAGCACACTTGATTTCTCAGTACTCCAAGATTTCATATAGTTTTGTATTAAAAAAAAAAAATATATTATAATTTCAGTTGATATATATTATTATTCTTCCACCCGTCGACCGACCTGCCGAATATCGATTTCATTTCTATTATCAAATAGGTTTTTATAATTTTACAATATGTAGGTAGGTATATCAGTTTATACAGTAAATTAGTCGATTATAAAATTAATACTATTCTTATCTGGTGTACTATTATTTATATTTTAAAAATGTTAATACTTCAATAAGTCTAAACGGATTTACACGGAAAGAGTTTCTCATTTCTCGTACCTACCATTATACCATTCGAGCATCTTCCATGCGATTATCGAATACAAGATTTTTTGTTCGAGAGTCATATCATGATTATTTACACCATGATAATAACTCACGCGGTTTTCGAGAATGCATGGTGATTTTTGAAAGCGATAAGCTCTGCTTTTTTTGTTCACACATGTCGAGATTATTTGGTACGATAATTGGCTTTTTAAAGTATCAACAAATGTAGATAGTTTTTCATATCTCTTGGGCGTTTATTTTTATCAAACATTCGAAACTTGTATGAATCCGTTCATGTCGATTATTATGATATATTCTTATTTTGTGGTTTTTTTAAATATATACCTTAATTTAAACTTGTGCTTTTATTATTTTACTTTTTAGATTGATTAGTTAACTAATAAAATAAAAACGATGACAAATTTAATCATGTTTGATCGACTGTTGTGATTAAGTTTATAGAAATTTATCGCAGCCAAGAATGCCTATGAGACACAAGCAACAAAAATGATAAAAACCGAGACATGTGAAATCTCAAAAAAAAAAAAAAATTAATAATTCAATTTATTGTTTATGTAAGCAGTTGAATATTTTTGATTATTATGCCAAAAATATTCAAAAAATGCGAAATTAAAGATTAGTAATGACTAAAATATGGATTATTTAACAATAATAATTTATTTCACATTTAGACCAACGAAAATTGTATTATAACTCAAAAAAAAATTTTGGACAAAACCTCGATTTAAAAATAGTAATTCAAGTAAAAAGCAATTAAAATATACAATACAAAACAGTATAAATTAAGTTATACAAAATTAATTCAGATATGTAATCCTACTAGTGATGACAAATAATAAATCTGATAATCTTGGAAGTTCTATTTTCAATTCTGAGTCATCCATTATTTTGTCAATTCTAATATATGAAATAAAATAAAATAATAATTAATAAAATGTACAATACAGAAAATTTATATTATTGTATTTACCCCGATAAAACCGAATCAGTTAATAACAAGCCTTTCTTAATAAATAAGTTTAAAAGTATACCAGCCTTATGGCGAATACTTTGGTCTTCGTTTAGTGTTATAAGTATCATAGAAGCAACGAATGACACTTGATCGTAATGTATCCACGAGTTGATATATTTTAACGAATGTACTATTTCCTGTAAACATTTTCAAATAAATAAACATAAGATGTAATCAAAAAGTTATTGGTATTATAATGTATAATAATATAAACTTTGATGGTTAAATAATTATATATTTTAAGATATTTATGTAAAAAAAAAGTTTAATATTAGTACGCAATAGATATTTCAAATTTCAAGTTTCTGATGATCGATATCTAGGATGTTTTAGTAGATTTATTTGATGAGTTATAAAAAATGTGGAATAATTATTTATTGTTTTTCTTCATAACAACAATCTAATAGTAGTACAATAATCAAAATATATTCTTCTTCTTATTTTATTTTTTCTTATATTCAAAATACTGATAATAAAATAAATAAACCTACTACATACATTGATATTTATCTTGTCAAAACCGTTAAGAACAGCCATACATTCATCAATAATACATTGGGCCATTACTGTATATGATTTAAGATCATATAATTTTTTTAATTGCTCAGGCAAATTTTCAAAGGAAATATAGTGTTCATTGTCCTCAATTAACTTAAGAGGTTCTGTAAAAAATTAGTTATTAAAATAGTTAATAAATTATGTTATTTAGATTTAATCAAAAATATATTAAATTAAAACTGTTCAGAAGATATCATGTACCTATCTTGTATATTATTTATTTAATTTAATAAAATACGATTTTGATGTCTTCGTTATGAAAATTTGAAGGAATCATTATTGCAAACTGATCATTGTTAAGAACAATTTTTAAAAGCAATTATTTATTATTGCATAAAAATTTATACTAATACAAAATTACAAAATAATTTTATCCTATTTTATAATATACAATTTGAAAGTAATGTTACAACTTTGTATAACTGCCAAACATAAATAAAATGCATAACTTAAAATTTTAAAATTCAAATTGTATATTATAAAATAGGATAAAATTATTTTGTAATTTTGTATTAGTATAAATTTTTATGCAATAATAAATAATTGTTAAAATAAATGCATAATATAGTAACTTAATAGTACATTTTTTCTAATGAATAATAATATTTATACAGTATAATTTGAAAATTGACATTATTACCTTCATGTATCCAACATTTTAAATGCAAGTTTTGTATTTTGAATATCAAAGACTGAAGAGTTGGTGACATTTTTATGAGGACAGTGTTTTCATTTTTAAATAATAAAATATGTTGTACTATACCGTCCAAATTATGAGTCTAAAAAAATGAAATAAGAGATTATTTATTCTATAATTTCCTAATACTTTACTATTTTGGTTATTACTTTTGATAATTTTTGTCCTGCTATTTGTAATATTATACATAAGCAATGAATATTCAGAATATCTTTTACTTTCATTAATTCGTGAATGAACGACAATATATTTTTTTCGGTAAAAGCCCCTTGTTTGAATAATTCACCGATAAATCTATAAAAATATTATTTCGTACAATATATACAAATTATTAATTAATTTTACTTGAAAACATACTTGCAATGGGCTAAAGACCTTTTATAATATTGGAAATGAAAACTATTCAATATATTCTTGAAAAAAGATGGGGTCTATAACAGATATAAAATATTTATATTATTTGATAATTAAATTAAAAAATATATATTATCAATTGGTGGAAAATGTATTTGAATATAATATGGTTTTAGTCAAAGGCAAATAAGAATGGTTAAGTTTTAGTAGTTTGGTTGAGTAATTCTACTCAAGTCAGTTTCATTATTATCTATTATTGTTAATTATATAATATACATTTGGGTACCTAAATCATATTATGTATGAATAAGTCTTGATTTAAAATGATACAAATCAGTTTATTTATAAATAAAAATTAACTATGCAAGTATCAGTACTGAGATTTATCTTAAGCTTGAAATGACTTAAGACTAATAATTATAGATTATATTATAAAATCTGGTATAATCACAAAAATACTATTATTATATTAACAAATTATAACTATTTACCATATTACTGTTCAAAAAATTTTTTTTTAATTTATGTACTTCTTTCTGAGGAGTACGAGTGTAATATGAGGTGAACATATCAAAGATTTTTTGTGCTAAAACTTTCTGAAAAGTAGTTTTAGAATTGTGAAGTTTGTTAAATGCAGCATGATTGGCCATGTATGCACATAACTTTGCATATAAAACTGTAAAATCGGGTCTATTTAAAGCCTAGATAAGTAAAACAACAAATTTAATAACTATTATAATTATTAATAATATTTATATACCCGAAAATAAATTATATCCACTATGTTTTCAAATATATAAATTGTTTTCAGTGGTATGGAAATAATTGTGTGTGCCATTTTATCAAAATTGTTAATATTTACATTTTGGACAATTGATCGTACCAAATTAAATATTTCCTAAAGTAAAATCGTTTAAAAAAATAATTCTAAATATTTTCTAAGAATAAGATTAATTCAATAAAATGAAACATATCTTAAAAAAAAATATACAACAGTACAATAAATTGTATTTTATAAACTTAGACATATATTTATAAATTTATAATACACATTTTTAGTAAGATTGAATAATTGTTGTATGTATGATTAATATTATTAATAATTACATCGAATTTCAAATATTTTAAATTATACAACATTTAATACTTACTACTGGTTTAAGACTAGCTTCCATAGTTGTTATTAATTGAATAAATAAATATTTCTGGAAATACAATTTTTTTATAAGTAACATAAATTAATACAGGGGATCTATAGTTAAATTATGTAATTACTATTTATTAACCATCAATTTGGGGGATAGGTAAGGCCAAAATTTGAGGGGCAAAAATGTTGTTTTAAAAATAATTACTAGTTACTTATAATTGATTTAATTATATAATTATAGTCTCGCAAAAAAATATTATTTATAACCTTAATATAATTATTTATAAATTAAATTCTGAGTAATTTCATTTAACAGTAGATGGATGAATATAAAACGACTCTGGAGGCAAAACTTTACTATTGAATAAATTAAACAAATCTTAGAGTAAAACCAACAGGTCTAATAAAATTACTTCATACGTGAAGTAAAATATCTAGTTTTAAAACAACATCATGCACAACTATACGCTTTAGCAATAGTTATTATTAAAACAATATAAAAAAATATATTTTAATTAGAAAACAATGAAATTAATTAAATAATACCTTTCAACTGTAATCTGTACTTGACAGCAGTCTTTTGTACGACTGAGATTGTTGATCGTTGATGAAAATATGTTTTATAAGATACAATATATCAAACACAAATGAACAAACCAATTTTTAGCGTGGATCACTGAACAATAAAATGGATGTATCTAATATTTTTGAACCGAAAAATGATTTTTTCATTGACCATATACCATGACTACGTAGTAGTTAATTAAGTAACTAATAACTTCACTAAATTCTATACTCACGCATACATTATTTTGATTGTGGTCACGGAAAATAATTCTATTATTATCCAACTCTGATTTGATAATATTATTTTGTATCGAATTCTCGAATTCAGATGGCTGTAAACTAGCAATATCCGTATTCAATGCAAGAAAGTGTTGTATCTATTTTTGTATCTAACGAGAGCGTGATTTGTAATGGTTACAAGCATGCCAGCTGGTCATAGAGTAATTACTCAATGTAGCCAGCAAATATATTAAAAGTTACGTTTTGATGGGTAGGAAATAAAATTTATTTTTTTGAATTTAATTTGTTTAATTATATCACGGAAAATTAAGTTTTCAAGATATAATCTTGTTAAAAATATAAGTACTTTATACGTATTCAGTGGCGTAACTGAGAATGTTTGATGGGGAGGATCAAAATAAATTTGTAGGGTAAACTTGTGGGGGGCCTTTGCCCCCACGGCCCACACACCCCTTATCTATATTTTGTATAATTTAATAACTCAACACATGTAAATATAATCATTCTATATTACATAACATTATACATTTACAAATATGTTTTAAAATGTTTTAATATTTTACAATATTATGTCCAGATTCCTAGGCTTTTTGGCAAGTTCATCAATGACCTCTTCATTTGAAAATGTAATATCATTATGAATTGCCAACATTGCCAGACCATTAAGTCTTTTCTACAAAAAAAATTAAAACATTTTTCTCATTAGATATTATGAAAATGTATTTTATTAAGCACAAGTGCACAGCTATTATAATTACTAACCTCAGACATACTGTTTCGAAGAGACGTTTTTATCCTTTTAAGACTGGAACACATTCTTTCAGGCGTACTTGTAGAAACAGGAAGTATGTATAGTATTTTTAAAATAAAATGCACATTTGGATAAATATTGGCATTATACACATGTAATGCTTCAATTGCAGTTTTCGGAATATTGTTTATTCGCTCAAGTTTTACCTTCCACAATTTCAATTCTGCAATCGAGTTGTTCACATCCAAAGAAGGTAAATAAAATTCAAGTAATTTTCTAAATGATACCTCCTCATTAGAAGTTAATGTATAGGAAAATAGACTTTGAAATCCTATAAAATATGACATATATACATTATACATAAACTATTAAAGGTTGAATTTAATAATATAGATTGATTATATGAATATTTTATTTCAGTGATTTGTTTTTAATTTTATAAAAACTAGGTACCAATTAAAAATGATAATAATGATTTAATTTAATATGGGTATCTTTAAAAATTTCAGAATGGATTGAAAATCTTTCTCCTAGTTGTTATATAAACAAGTCCAGGTAGGGTATAAATACTGACACTTTGTGGTATTCTTCAACACTTAAATTGGGATCTGGATTTGCTCGATTTACTTGTTGTTTAGATATTCTTTTGGTACTCAAGTCTATATCTATAATTACTGACATCTCCTATTACAAATGTCAAATATAAACATAATTCTTTTCATATAATTCATATAATAATATACTTTATTTTAGTATACTTACTTTTGCAAGCAAAAACAATTTGTGGAATTCAGTATCACAATTTAATCTGATATTTTTTAATACATTTATAATATCTTCAGCAAGGCTTACTGCTTCTCTCAAATCAATTTGTTCTTTTTGTAGCAACTTACACAATGGTAAACCAAAAGAAAAAATCAACTGAAAAAATATTTTATTATAAAATAAAATAAATTATATTTATTAATTACTATTTACTTGTATAACTTGTAAGGATATAAGAAATTCTGAATCAATAGCTTTTAATAGTATATTAGCTTCCGTTGCTGTGGAATCATTCCAATTAGAAATATTTTCTAATGATTCAATTACAAATGCAAATAGTTCAATGAAATCTGTTACCGTATATTAACGCTGCACCCGTCATGTAGCACATAATCTTTTTAAAGTTTTAACCTTAGGATCCTCATTACTATTTTCAATGTTGGTTAAACAAACATTTTGGCGTTTTGGTGTATTAAAGAAGACATAGTACTTTTCGATAATACCTAAGCAGTTTCTAATTGGTTGAATTCCACTTGTAGTTGATACTGCTAAGTTCAGAGTGTGCTGCACAGTGCACATATATAGCTTTAGAATATTCTTTTTTGATAATTGCCTGAACACCTTTATATTGGCCAGACATGTTGCTTGCACCATCATATCCTTGACCATATAAGTAATCTAAATTAATTTCACAACTATTCAGACCTATTTACAAAATATAATAACCATACAATTATTAATTTATTAAAAACATAATATTATTTTAATTTAACGTTGAGTATTGATTCAGCTAAATCACAACTAGTTAAACTGTTAATAGTAATAAATTTCAGGAATCTCTCATGGATACAATCGTTATAGTCAACATATCGAACACACATAGCCGTTTGTTCAATAGTAGAAATATCAGTAGTCTCGTCAACTAAAACTGAGAAACATTTTGAAGCATTTACATTCTTAACTATTTTTCGCAGCATAATGTCCCCACATGCCGTTATGATTTCATTTTGGATTTGAGGAGTTAGGTATTTGTTTCGTCCTTCACTTGTAATGATATGTTTTAATATTTCATCACCATATGCTCTATACTTTAATATGGCTCTAAAGTTGCCTTGATTTAATGAACATTTTACTATAATATGAAAAATTTATATTAAGGTTGAGTTGAATGGTAGCATTATTATATAATATGTAATGCTATAACATTATAAATATTTTTAATATACTATCAATTTTTCCATAATCTTTATGCCCTCGTAGAGCAATTTCTTGACGACCACAAAGTATGACACAATCAATGATTGGAATGAGTCGCTCTCTATTCTCTAGTCGCTCTCTATTCGCCTTCATTTGTTTAATTTTTTAACAAAAAAAAATATCAAAGCAAGTACATACTTGCAGACTTAAGCTAATAAATGATTAAATACCTATCTGTATCCATTCGTTCTACTATAGTTGGCTCTTTTTTTAAATATATTTTTAAAAATTCATCAGATTTCAAAACAGAAAATGTATGGTACTCTAATGCAGAATGATTTCGAAATACCTATCATTTAATTAAAATTATAACAATATAATAACATGTATTCACAGGGAAATAAAATTAAAATTAAAATAATATTAAATTATAAGCGACTAAAAGTTAAAACATTAATATATTCAATAATACCTCTTTAGCTTTTTTCCAACTATCAAATACTTCACTAACCAAATATTATAAAGATTGATTTCCTATTCCACCGGTTTTTGCAAAAACAACACAATGCTTACAATAAGCTCCACCTTCAACTTCCAAATAAACAAGCCAATTGAATTCGTTCAGCCATTTATATTGAAATTTTAAACCTCTTTTTGTTTTTTCATTTAATGGAAATACGTAATTATGATTTGGTAACCATAAATTGGTAAGTACTTACAGGTTTTAGACAAAAAATAATAAAAACAATTACATTTTAGTTTATATTATATTATGATATATTGGTAGGTTTTAACTATAGTTCAGACTAAATCTGACATAAGGCATTAGCATTCGAAAAGCTTACAGTATTTTTTTCTTCGTCTGATAATAAATCACGTTTAATAAACAAAGCAATGTCATTTTTACGAGCATCAAAATGTTCCCTCTAAAAAATTACGAAGCACAATCTAATTTATTAATTTTAATGCAATGTTAGCAGGCAGGAGTCAAGCTACAGGTATAATACCATAGAACGATAGAACAATAGGTACTGTACCTTATTTGTTTCTTGGACAGCTTGAATCAAATTTTTATTTTCAACATGATATTTTTCACGTGATACATCATCAGATTTCTCTATGTTTTCCTTAAATAATAAACAAGAATATGTATAGGTAAAATCGAATTAAATTGTTTTTAAATATTAGTTAGGTATTATTAATTATTATTATAATATTATCATACATTTTTAAATTCTATTTTTTTTTTTAATCAACTCATTTAAATGTTTTATAATAATTAATATGACATAACTAATAGTTATTGAATAAACTGCGGTGACTGCAATTATATTTCTAATAGGTACTTTTTTTAACTGGTGTTAATTTAATTTTGCATAATTTTAGCGCAAGTTGTAATGCTAATTATAATAAGTTGAATACGTCATACATAATATTTAAACATTTAATTCCGGGTCTAATAATGTTTAGTATTTTAAATTGTAATACTTATGTCAGGCCCAGGCTTCTTTTTAAAAAAATTCAATAAAGTACTGCTAGTTGCTGGTAGTTTTCTTTTTATTTGCTCCATTTTGCTTTTAACTTATAAAAATGTAATTGACACTGTGAATATGAGAGAATGACACGGTGTGTATACCTACTGTGTAGCATTTACTGTTTATACGTAATCGCAATAATCAATGTAGATACTTTGTGTCGGCGCGCGTTCTTAGTACCTACTATCTATGGCTATTATTCATTCTACGAAATGAAAATCTTGAAGTTACATTTTTATTATTATATTATGTTTATGGAATGATGGTTTTTCCATTATCGGATTACTTAACTTACCATCTATTATCTATTCATAATTAGGTACAGTGTATGACAACCCAATGTTTATTAATAAATAAGAATTAAAATGAATCAGACCATTTATTTTGAAATCATGCTTATCGTTAACGGGTAAATATTTATATACGGGTAATATTTAAGTATACACAACTTCTAAACTTTTTTTTTTTTTAGTTTCGTAATAATTTATAAATTTTTATTTGAACCATTTGTAGGTATAAGTCAATATATAAATACAGCTCATGGGGGGGATCTATCCCCCATATCCCCCCCGTAATTACGCCCCTGCGTGATATTGTAGTTACATGGATGTAACTCGCGGCAGCACCCCGTACATTTACCCATGCAGTAGCATGCCATATTTAGGGCTAGGGCTTTGATGCAAACGCATCTTTTTCTCTGATGTCCCAACACATAGGTCCGTAAGAAGAATATGTGTTTCAAGTAATACCGATTAATTTAACTATATATGCATTTTTAGTGCATATTTTATCCCTAATTACATAATTACACTACCTATTTTGTTATTATTATGTTACATAAATATAATTAAACATGTTTGGAAACATAATTTTTATAATACAATTTTTAAGCTATAATAAATACATTTTTTATAAAATATACTTTTATATGATTACAAAAAATTGGAACTTGCTTTTATAGTATATATTATAATATAATATTATTATGATTACGTGTCAGACGATTGTAGGGAAATTTTGCAATAGCGATCGGTGCGTATTGTAAGACGACCCGACTATTATATGTACTGAATAAATTTTATTCTTTACAAATATTAATAAATATTTATTTAAAATACATTTAAAACCTTTAAACTTGGATTGTCGTTCGTGAATGAAATACGTTTCCAAAAGAAGAAAACAATGTCAAAAACTAAATAAATTTCAGGCTACTATAAATGTACCATAATAGCATTATGCCATGTACGATATATCTCTATATCTTATAGTTTTATCACAGATTATATTCAGGTTTCATAATTTATCAATCGCGGAACCACGAATTCATTCAATTTGAGTCCGCGACATGCGATCAGCATAGCTTCGGCACGCGCACGTACAAGTTACCATAACCGCGTCACGCGCATGAACGATACAGAACGTAATGTTTTATTTGACAAAATGTACGTACTTTTTGTCAATTCTACAGTCCAATCTAATTATGCGATAATATTTCTGAAAACCGATCCGAATTTGTTACAATGTCTTTTTGAGATCGATCAGTCCACATTTTAAGATTTCTTATTATAATCAGAATAATCAACGTTTGAAAATTTGAAAATGTTCAAACCAAATTTATAATAATTAGGGAGTGAAACTGGGAAATGTGGATTGATCGATCGGAAGTAGACATGAAGCCAAATTCAAATAAGTTTTTGACAAAAGATTGGTATGTTTTAGTTAAAATAACCGATCGTTTGCCATCCGAATGTGTACGATCAACTCGCGTAAGCCGTAAATAAATCGCACGTGATTTAGGGGGTCTCGTTCCGAACCGAGAAGAATCGACGTCGGCCCGGGGGTCGTAAGACTGCCCGTGCACAGACCATCGCTAAATATGTGCGCGTGCGCGGGCGTGCGGATAAATCGACTGGCTCTCCGGAGCCGGGGGTGTGCGATTCGCGCGGAGCCCATATCCGGAATATTATATATTCCCCCGAAACCAATATCTTTTGTCGGCCCCGGCGACGGGGCTCGATGGCTGTAATACATACGAGTGTGGTCTTCTGGCACCGATCCCACTCGGAAACGTCACTCGGAAAGCGCATAACGATTTAAGTGTACGTTGGGTACGTTCGGTGTGACATGGCGTATTTTAGGGGGAAGGCGAAGGGGCGACCCCCCCTGAATCCGTATTTAAGGAATTGATTATACGTGAGATACACATTTCAAATTTTTTTTAATGTGAATAATTGTATAACGAAATCAAATTACACGTTGCTGTGAATAGTGAATTGGGCTCTTGTCGGGTCCCATACTTAGTGAAAAATCAAATAAAACACAAGCGTAACTTTCAAAACATAGACTCAAGGAAAGAACTAGATAAAAGTCGATTCTAAGTGGATCCGGCATTAGATTAAAAAAAAAACCTACATATTATTAAGGATTCGTCTGATTTAAATATTACCAAAAATTTAACTTGTAAATTTTGAATTTGAATTGAAGAAAAAATCTGAGTCCCCCTCCCCTAGAAGGAAGTCTAAATATGCCCCTGTGATGTGATGTGTGTGATGTGCATGCATCAATGGGTGGCCAAACGGTCGATCATCGCGATCCATAACCACGTCGATCCTCGGCACCAGAGCAGCGTTTAATGGGGGGCAATTGCTCCGAGGCGGAAAATTTTTGAGAATATATAATTATAATTTTTCTTGTACGAATGTGTAACTTATTGGTATAATACATATTATTTCGCTCATTAATACCATGAAAAAGCTGTAGTCCACTGCCTGTTACGAGGTGATAAGTAAAGAGCGGATTTTTAGGTTCTTAAAAGCTTAAAATATGATGTTAATATACTCTAGAAAAACCTTAAAATAATCTCTAAATATTCCTTGTAAATATACTTGTAAATATACAGATAATATGTTCTAAAAAAACTCTAAAATATTCTCTAAATATTCCTTAAATTTGTAAATATGCGATAATATGATTTTTTTTTCTTAAATAGTTCAATAAAAACATTAAATTACTGTTATGGGCCATTCCTTTGGTAACAGGTAAATTATTTAAATATAAAAATTTAAAACAGTTCATACATAAGAGTGTATATATAATAAAATTATATATAAAAAACAAAATAGTTAAATAAAAACAATGAACAACTTGTATGCACCATTCCTCGATAAAAGATAAATTATTTAAATGGAAAAAATGGATAACAGTTCCATGCATAGGAATATAAATATAACAATCAAATTTTTTTTCCTAGAAAAATCACAACTCGAGAAATTAATAAAATATGCTTTTTTGTGAACAATAATTGAATATATTCAAAAGTATAAAAATTAGGTTAAATATTCTCTAATGTCCAAAATATGCTAAAATATGCAAAATAAATGTTTTCCTATGAACTCTATAATGGATAAATCGTTCACATTTTTTATCCTTGTAAATCTGCATATAGCCAATAAAAATATATAAAAACCTAAAGATCCGCTCTCTAGTGATAAGAATTAAGAACTTGTTCTAACTGTACTGTTATCGTACACACTATTTTCGTTATTCTCTTCCCTTTTTTACTCGAAAATAGTCGGTTACAAGTAAATCGTTATCGTATTTTATTTCGGCAGTCGGCACATTGCACCGTTAGATGCGTAAACATATTTTCAGTTTGACAATCAAAATATTATTTCGATAATAACGATTGTAATGAGTGTTACCTGCATTAATATGAAATGGGTAACAATATTTTTTTGCCAATAATGTCACACGAACGAATTGGAACGGTGCAGGGTACAAAAAGGCGGCAAAAGAAAGACTAGAATAAACCGATAATTTGCTCAGAACAATTAATAGTGTGGTGTATATAAATTTGAATTGTTATTTTCTTAAATGCGGCATATTTTAATTTGCCCCGGGGCGGCTACACAGCTGGCACTGCTCGGCGATGTTGCAATTATTTTTCTTTTTGTTTTTTACACTCGTTATGTTCGTATAACAATAACGTCAACAACAACTGCTGATCCCGACAAATTATATTCAATAGTTTTTCGATCGACGTTGGCGTTTTACGGAAAAATAAACATTTTTCCGGTCCAGCTCCGTACAACTTAAAGTAATTAGGCCATACGTCGGATTAATGCAGATTAAGTTTGTTCCTCGGCTTGGCTCTTTCAAAATTTTGGAATATTAATACGTCGTAACCCATATGCTCTAGAAAATAAAGTGTTGATCCTTTGAAAAATCATTTGTTTCTTGTTTATTTACGTACCACATTACTTTCCGTATTAAAATGGAAATATTCAAAGCGTAGGCAAAACCGGAATATGTAAATTAGATTGTGTCAAAAGTTGTACCCTCGGGATCAAATTTTAAGGACAATGGTCTATTTAATTATGTATAATATCCATATTAAGTTGTCGTATTTTATCGGCGAGGCACATTTGCGGTTTCTTGGTCTGGAGAAAAGTCCGAAATCGACCTTTGCACGGTGGAGTTTAACATTAAAACACGCCTCCGCTAAAATGTTCGATTGCCAATTCGAGCTATTTAACGAGAATGTCGGTTTCTTTGTTTTGTTCGAGAAATCCTATTTGTGAATGATCGTGATGCTATCGTCACTAGTCGGTTTCTGTTTCGTCTCTTTACTTCGTTTGGGGTCATACCGAAGTTAACTTATGCTGTAGACGAAAAAATACTATTGGCCGTTTGATACGCGTGGACACTTCAACTTCGATCTGACACCGCGTGTCGGCAATCGACCCAGCCGAAGCAAAAACCACATAACGAGGGTCAACGACCATAAGATTATTGTTAACATAATGATATATTGTTCCGTCACATTCTCTGAAATAAAAACCGTTGCATGCATTTTCAAGCTATTTTCTCTGTCTCCGATATAATAGTGATCAAGCGTTAAAATTGTTTTCTGAACGCAGTATCGTTGCATCATTGAACAAAGGTTTTTTTTTGCCTTTATCAATATTGAACTACATAAACGGTACGTTATAATACATTTCAATATGACTTTGATGTAAATGTTGAGTAGATTTTAATTTTACATTATAGGCCGGAGGGTGGTTTAGTCACACTGATTTGCAGTTTCGCCTTTGATTCCTTAACTTTTCAGCGGGCGCGCCATTATTTGAAACAAGAGTAGTCGCGCGTTGTACATTTTACAACAGTCCTAATATGTTGAGATAATCGTACATATTATATCTAATATAAAAAAAAATAAAAATGTATATATTACATAGTGATATAAAACAATATTAAAAAATTTTTGTTTTTATTACCACCACAAAAATAAAAATTACTAAATAATAACTCAGGTACACTGAACGACGCGTTTTGTGTTTTACGTGGGTATACGGAATGGCGCGTGTTGTGTTTTGCGACAATACTATCAATACTTCATCGATTCTCTGCAATAAAGTGAACTGAAACACTCAAAAATAGTCTAAAACGTAGAAAATAACATTTCGGAGGAATACCCATGACCACCGACAAGATAAAAATAGAATATAAGTTGAATAAGCAAATAGATATAAAATTGTTGCATTATTTACAACAGCGCGCCCGCTGGAAGGTTAAGACACGCTATATCTACATTTAATCGTGTCTGGCTTTTAGATCCAAATCGACAAATAGTGTGTCAAATAGTTGTCGTTCCCGATCACCGCGAATTGCTTTCAACAACAATAAAATTAACATAGTTATGATGAAAATGATTGTTGAAGTGTTTGATTTACGAACACGGCTAATCACTAGGTACACGATCGCTCCTAATCTACTCGAATACATTTTTCGAATGATTATTTTTCCCATTTTATTGATTGAAAATTACATTTTTCTGATTTAAAACAATTTGTTAAGCAGCGAATGGGCTTAGATGATGCGGAGTCCTTTGTATATTTCATACACCTCTTTACCCGGCACTGATCCCTCGTATAATATTTTAGTATAATAATAAACTATACGTCGTACGTTGGAAAGAAAAATTACAAGTTAGCAAAATCGTAAGATAGGCAACTAACTAATCATTCGCATTGATGTGCGTTTCAGGCGTGGAGAAAGTTTAGTTGCCTATCGTCCGAGAAACTAAAACGGTAAATTTCAGTTCTAAATCAGGCCGTTAGCGGATGTAATTTTTTTACCAAAACTGGATGTTGTTTTTAATTTTTTCCAAATTGAAAGATGACTAATGGCTAGTTATTTTTTGTTCAAAAATCATTTAAAGTAATAGTAGTAATAAAAGGGGGTTTCTGACTCCATTTTTTACAATTTTAAAATATATCAAGGAGGTTTCTGAATTATACTGAGATATACTATATTGTAATACTAAATAATTTTAATAATTTATTAAAATAACTTGCACAATTAATTTAAGACTTTATAATGAAAATATTAATTTGGTATGAGATATTAAAAATGTATACAAAAACGGACAAATTATTGAATCACTGGTACATAACGAACTAACACTTATATAATAAAAAATGACTGTAAAAAATGTATAAATAAAACAATATTACAATATAGTATATCTCAGCCCCATGATATATTTTAAAATTGTAAAAAGTGGAATTAGTAGCCCTCTTTAATTACTACTAATAATTAATTTAAATCAACAATCAGTTGGTCTCGTTTTAAACCTTTTGACGGGCACGATACTAATAGAGTAGTGTAAAATCAATAAGCTTACAAATAATATAGCGCTTGCATAGCCATTGTTTTTCTTTTCTCACGAACAATTATTTTTATTATAACACTGATCAAATACTTACTAACATAATAGTTGTTGGGCGATCCTGATGAATTTATTAGAATCAAAAAACTCGTTTCAAAATGTAACTCTAGTTAATAATCTGCGTAGGTATATATTAAACTGAAAAAATGTGCATACAATCATATAATTTTCAACTAGAATACGTTATTATCTGACTTTCGTGAATTTGTACTGTCAGTTGTACATGTCTACATGTAGTATTTCTAATCTAACCGAAATGAGATTACAATGTTTCCTATCAGTTGGGGGAGGGGAATTTGTCTTATAAAGGGCTAGAATTTAATAGTTTCGGATATGAAAATGTAATATTACAAATAATAGTGGTTCCATTTTTTCTGCGATCGCGTGATGAGAAAAATATAACTTCAGTCATCGTTCATTAGCCATTAAGCGTAATATCACTACATACGTAGTTTATTCGTTCTGTATATAATGTAGCAGATAAAATATAAAATTATCTTATTTTTTAAATTTAATGCATTTGTAATTGGTAATTGGCTCGACGTGCATAATGCATCATATAGTTTTGTACATACTATATATAACGCAGTATAACAAACATTATTTGTCCATTGGTTTAGTCCTAATTTTATGGATTCATATATTTTCCGTGCGTTTAAACAACAATTGTTACTCGTTTAAGATATATAATATTTATCCATCGTAACAATCTATATCGATGCGTTTCAAATTGTATAGAGATATAGAATGTAATAAATAGTCTCTGTTTGCCAGAGTGTATACAGATGTATATTTACATTCTATACAACGTGTGCGCGCGATGAAAAAACTTGAACGTGGACGTGCTCATATTGATCCGGGGGATGCTTCACGCTGACTTACCACCGGAGTATGTGCAGTGCGTTAGATTGAGATTCGATGTTTCAGCTGAAAAGTTGTAAGTGTATACAACCTACGGCTATGCGATGTATTATACGGTCGTCATGCTGTGGTAGTAATAGATGATTCTAAAAGGTTTTTTTTTTTTTTAAATGGGTTTTTTTTATGCTTTCATAAAATAACTGAGTATATATATACTTCGAGTTTTTAGTCGTTGTAATACGCTTGTCAATATGCTAGTTCATCGAAGTCGATTTCATATAATGGGTTATTCAAGATTCTTGGAACTTACGATGGGTATACCGAACTTTGAAAACACAAAAACGCATGTATCGAGAACCACGAGTAATAAATACCGAGCCAAACACTGCATGGACTTATGTTAGGAGAACACAAGTATTAAATCGCTTTTAACTTGGCTTTTACCTTGAAAAAATGTCCAAGTCTCGAAAAACTTTAAGTTATTGGTAATTATTATTTATTTATTTATTTTTGCGTATCTCTTTTTTTTTTTTTTTTTTTTAACTCGGGGCCACCTGTTATATTATTTGAAACATGTTTCAACTTTCATGTCACCATATTAATATAGTATTGTTTCGTTTATGGTGTAGATATAGGACGAACTTCAGACATCAAAATGCAATGTAAACGACACAACGCGAAAAACGTAGTTTGTTTATTACTTTGGTCTAATAGCCAAAAATATATCGTTCGTACTTAAATTAATCGTTTTTAGCCCATAATGTCCAATGTTTAACGTTACGGTTTTATTGCCGAATTTAGTCGAGTTAATACGGTAATAAAATTCGTTAGAGACGATGGGAAAAAACTCGAACCGTCGCGCTGTATAGTACCTCCGTGAACGATTTTTTTTCAAAACAAACGTCATGTGTATATACATATATTAATATACACCACGAACATTTAATCACGAATCAGGGATAGGATATATGCGTAATCGACCATTACGGTACTTTCGAGAGAAAAAACACCTATAAAGTGACGCAGTGATTACAAAGGCACACTTCGGGTGCGTATATATTTGGAGCAAGTGGAGTGAATCCGACTCGACTTGTAGGGTTTTAGAGAAAACGCTGACCAAGCTTTCTTCCGCAGCAAACAAATCGTATTGTAAAAAACATTTTTTTGAAAAACGATATTTTTTTTTTTTGTTAAAAAATGATCTCGCACGGCCCTACGTATATATATATATATTTATATTTATACATTTTGATGAAATTTGACTATCCGCAGAGCGGTTTACGTCACTGACTAAGACATTTGTCGTTTTCAAATCGATTCACGTAAGCTGGATTTATGCAAACTAGTTAGCTGAAACTAGTTACTAGTGCCGTAGTCAAATACTTGATCTTGTGAGGCTTTAAACTTTTTCGGTTTAAGTATAGTGTTATTATTATTGGATAATTAATTGGCAAAATATTAATAAAACATTTAAATGCACTTTATAGACTGGGTTATATATTAGAAAATTGAATTTTTCATCTTACTCGAAAAAAAAAAGATCCGACGTTTGGGCGGTCGGTGCACGTGTTTCCTCGTACAGCCTCCTCGAAGCTACGGTCACGGTCATCACGATTTATTTTATATAATTTTAATGGAAAAAAAAAAAAAAAAGTTCAAAACACGGAATATTAAAATATACGGAAAGCCGGTCATATCTGCGCCGACGGCCACCGTCACGCCGTTCGCCACAGTGTGTTCGCGTTCCGGACACGTTTCCGCTCACCGCTCATAAAATACACACCGGCGAAACGACTATTAGTCGGTGCCTTATTACGCACTCGCAGATGCATTAGATTATAAGTGTACGTATATTTTAATAACATATAATAAGTATTGGACACCGGATGAGGTGGCGCAGCGAATCTCTCTCCGTATTTCTCTCTGAAAGCGAAAACGCGTTGTTGTTTAGTGATCTGATCGTCAACGGTGGCGGACGGACGGTCCGAAACTAATAAAATACGCCCGCGGTTTTCCTAACGCCACCGCTGTGGACGGTCGTCGGACTACGTGGTTCGTCGAAAGGTGCAGCGGCCGCGGCGGAGTTGCCAAATAACTCCTTCGTAGCCGCGAACGCTTTCGACTCCGTTCTGGTGCTAAAGGCAACAACGCACCGATCGTTTCCAGTGCTGCTGCGTGGGCTTTTGTCGTTCGCCGCAACGATGCGCCCGCCATCGGCGTCCGCACGGCCTTTGGTTTTCGGGCCGCTGCAGGATCGATTGGCTCTCGATCCCGCGCCCGCCGTTTCCGGCGTTAAAACCGTACGCCCGCCGTCCAGTCCTTCCGGTAGCACATCCTGTCGTGCGCAGTCAGCCCGATGGACGTCCGGTCCGTCCGGGACCACGTCGTTGGGTCTGTCGTCGCGGGAAGCATTATCCGTACCGACGTCCGCCACCGGACCGACAAGACCGCCAAGGCCCGCGCGTGCAGCTGACTCTGACCGTCCGTTACGTTGCGGACCCGTCAACGACCGAGGCACAACCGGTACCCTCGCGGTCAGGTCAACGCCGCCGCAGTCGGGGTCGCCGATCAACGACAACGACATCCGAGAACCCGCCGTGGAATGCATCACGTTAACTCCTCCGACTGTTACGGCCGTACTGCTGTTACTTGTTCTACCGCTTCCACCTTTATCACTGCTGCTGCTGCTGACCCGAGTACGTGTACGACCGGCCGGACGACCACTTGGGCTTTGACCGTTCGGACGGATTCTTGGACCGTTCGGACGTGACGTGATCGCGCGATTCGTTTTCAGCGACTTCCTCGTTTTCAGCAACGGCGAACCACGGGGACTATCCCTCGAGCCGTTCACCGCTCCTTCGTGGTCGGCATTCGCACGTGTCGGACACGGTGATAGGGCTGCATGGTAAGGTCGGAAGAACTCGTTCAAAACCGTCATGTCCGCGTTCGTCAAGTCCATGCCGGACGTCAACACTTCCCTTGGAACGCCGAAAAACAAATCCAATCTGTTCCGGAAAACTCGTTCCAAACTGCCGTTGCACCGAGGCTCTTTAAACTCGACGTTCTTACGCACTAAATCGTTCACTTCGAGTATTTCCTTTTCTATTGTTCGTAAAAGTATGCCGACAATCGATTCTCGGCGCTCGTCCATTCCGAGAGTTCCGTACGTTTTAACGGTAAAACATATTAAAAGAATTACAGGTCTTACTATGTTCATTGTTTTGAGGTATAACGCACACATTAAACCTGCTATTCATCTACTGTTAAAACTGCAGCAAAATAAAATAAAGAGTAAAAAAAAAATATTGATTTTTGTTAATTATTAACGTTATTTATTAACTATTAGGTATGTTATATAGGTCGATAAAATAACTTAAGTAATTTCGAAATTAATATATGGCTGCGTACTCATAGTTTTTGAGTAAAACGAGTGACTATGTACCTCATGTGTAGCAAAAGTTTTGTCTTTGTATTTCAACTTCCTGGTTGTAAATTATCCATCAATAGTTCCGCGTACCTTTAAATAGGTAGTTGGACACAGAACTAACTGGGTTCCCTTAATATCTAAGGCTAAAAATGCAGTACATTTGGCCTAAGCTACTACATTAATTTTTAAAGTTTGAATTTCTCAGAAAAACTGATTATAGTCCTCAATACTAGGGATTGCTATTTAATATTAAACAGGCTTTCTTTCAAAATCGATTTTTGAATGTGACGATTTATTGCGTCGTTTAATAAATTTTTTTTAATATATTTCACCGTAAACTCTTTTATCTAAAAGTATAGTAATTTGTTCTATACCAACCTACTATGAAGCTTACATCACAACATAAATTATAAGACTGTTAAATGTTATGGAAAAATTTAAATTGCGTTAAGAAAACGTAAATAATAAAAATAAATAAATTAATAAAAGTAAATAATGTTATATGTATATGTGTACCTGTGTTCTCTTTATTTTTTCCATTAATTATATTTATCAGTTCGTCTGGAAAATATTGTAGGTACAATGAGCTAACAAAAAAATAAATGAGTAACAAAAAAAAAAAAAAATTAATAGTAATAAATGAAATATTAATTTGGCTTGAACGAATTGAAGTTGGAACTTATTGCAAATTATAATTACTTGTACTACATATATAACAATATATACGTATAATTTTGATAAAATTTACAACGCAACGCGTAGCAACATAACAATTTTAGGAGTTACACGAAGACGTTATAAAATTAAAGGATAACGAAATATTTAAAAGTATAATATTCAATATAATAAGTAATAATAACTATTAAGTGTGTAAATATTTGTTGAATACAACGATAAATCTTCCTAGAGTACATT
The DNA here is from genome assembly GCF_003268045.1 of Sipha flava. Lineage (NCBI taxonomy): Eukaryota > Metazoa > Arthropoda > Insecta > Hemiptera > Aphididae > Sipha > Sipha flava. The sequence continues at coordinate 90,390 of NW_020273584.1, read as the reverse complement.
TGGAAATCAATAAGCTGTTAAAATTGATTTCAACATTTTGAAGAATATTTTGTTTAATTATAGTTCTTGGAGAGAGTTTTCGATTTCTTAGATATTTCAAAGAATTTTGGAGAAAAAATAGCACTTCTTATAATAAATTTCAATCATATTTTATTATCTATTCGATTGTAAATACCTATGATGCATGAGCAAAATACATACATAATAGGTACATCATAGAAACAATACATTATTATTAGGTAACGCATATTGTTTTGCGGTCAAATTTTCGTGATAAGTCGTAAGGTTATTGAGAAATATAATAATTTTATACTTGAACATAAATATACACAGATAAGTTAGAATTTCTTAACTCACATTACACATTGCAATATAATGCTCTCTCCTGTTGTGTTTATGTGTATTCAATATTTCGTACATTTAAACGTGTTTCAGTTTACGGTTTTAATTTGGTAAATAAATAAATATTATAAAAGTTTTAATTTCTTTAATACCCATTCAACCAGTTTCCTCGTGATATGAAATATTTCGAGCCAAAACAGTATTTTTTTCAACGTTATAAATTTAATTTACGATTCTTTAAATTGAAAAGTAAAACCATCGCGCATTGCACACACCAATTAACCATCTCCGTGCATTATTTTATTTCTGCTATTCACGTAGCTATTTAATAAAAAACTTTTTGTTATTATTTAATATTGAAAATCTATGTAACATAATATTTTAACATATCGGGACGAATTTCGCCGCCCGTGATTTTAATAATATTTGCAGCAACATCCATCGCAGTTTGCTGGCAGACGTACGTATGCTTCGCACGTGTACGTTTTAAGGTTCTATAAAAAAACGCATCTACGCATCTCTGTTTACTTTTGAACTCTTATCTAATAATTCGCTTAGTTTGTGTTAGAATGTTTATGTGTATAAATATATGTGTATGTACATTAATTCAATCGGAACACAAACATAAACCTTTATCGCGCTATACCTTACTCGGTGATTCTAAATAATTTCCGATGGATAAAGTTGGCTATGCGCGCAAGGAGTTATCTGAAAGTGTATTTACTACAGTGCATTATAATATATAGTTTGGTGCTCTGAATAATATTTTTAACTCTCGAAACTTGTTTTAAACGTGTAAAACTTTCAGTACCTCCTTGGTCCACATCAATAAACACGCGCGCGCGCATAAGCAATATACATGGGTATAATATAGGTATATCAGGGTGGTTCCTACTTATGAAAAAAAACAGTTTTTTAATTTTCTTAAGTCAGGATTCCCCCTCCATTCTATTTGATACTGTATAAAGATAATTTAAGTAGGATTTGATGATAATGACTCACTCCCTTTTTCGTTCCTCAAGATGGTTGAAAAATTACAGAAGTGCATTTCTGGTTTTTTCAGTTTTACTTTTATATAATGTTTATCATATCTAAATCTTATATATTTATATAAAATTTCTTCAAAAAATGTTGTTTGTAGTAATATATCGTAATTAATAGTTAATTTTCTAATCTCGAAACAAATTATAATATCACCGAATTGATTTTTTTTTTTTTCATTTATACGATTAATATTTAATATTATGTATAGTCTGATTATAGAACAGGTGCATTTATTAATATCTGCAGCAGAAAGTTTTCAGGTTCATTATTTGGAATTTACTAAAAAAGGTCTAAATGAAATAAATAAACTATTATATGAGCACATGAACATTTTCGCAGTCATCTGAAGATATTAAATCTGCATTATTTGATCTCCAATGGAATGATGTAGTTGTACACTGGGATTTTAAATTATTGAAAGAAGTAAAGAAAATATAAATCGATATCCTGTAATTGTTTATACTTCTAATGTAGAAAAACTCTTAGGAGTTCCTGCTTTATAACAAGTACTGAAAAACAAGTATCTTCTTTAGAGTTCGATTTATTACGAGATTGGGACTTAGCAGATAAAGTTCAAGCGTTTGTATTTGACACCACAGCGTCCAACAGTGGTTAGTGTGCTTTTAGAACAATAATTAAACGTGATATTATATTTTTTGGGTGTCGTCATCATATATTTTAATTGGTTTCGCAAGCATTTTTGAAAAATAACTAGAAAAATACAGATTTAAGTAGATTTGGAATACGAGTATATTGTAATTTTCATAATTTTCATAATGATGCTTGAAATGAAAATGAAATGTCTTCATTCTGTATACAAAGATTAAACAATGATTTTCCCAGCGATGACTACAGAGAAATTCTCGAACGGGTTTTAATATTTCTGGGAGGTTCACTCTCCTGTGGGGTTAAATTTCGACAACCAGATGCCTATAATTTGGTATGATGGATAACAAAAGCTATATATTGTCTTAAAATTTTATTAATTAATAATAAATTTAAAATTACTATAAGATAATAAATGCATTCAAAGAATTATTTTGATTCATAGTTAAAAGATAGATTCAAGTGTGGATCAAAACTCCAAATTTACTAATAACTCTATGAATGATTTAATACTTTTTGAAAAAATATATGTGTTACAATAATGGATAAAATAAATTAATCAACAATTTGTGGTATTTGAATGAGAAATTTGCTGTGCTTTCTATATTTGACGACTGTGTTAATAATGTAACAAAATATCGTATAGCAAAAAAAAAAAAATGTAGTAGGAAAGAAACAAAACTGTAACAATAAAAATAACAAAAACGCAAATGAAAAATCGAAAAAAATTGAATTTAAACTGATTAAAACATTCTTTAAAAAAATATTTTTATTTTGATTTTCTGACAAATAAATAATAGAAAGTATTTGAACGGTTTCAAAGTTCTGATTAATTATTACGTGAAGGCTCAAATTCATGGTACTCGTATAGATGAATTTAAAAATCGTTGACGATGCAATAGAAAGAGGTGTCAAGTTGATGGAGGAATATAATCAAAAATTTAGCAAAATTGAAAACTAGAAATAATATACGTCATTAGTAAATATATTCTACATAGATTAAACTAATTATTGAATTATAAATATCTAACAATTTGTGAAATTCACTGGTTGTACAAGAATATTGTAAAACATACTCTAGATGTAGCTGTGAAATCGAAAAAAAAATATGAATATTAATTTTACTGACTTATTTTGTATTGTTTTGTAATTGCACGAGTTCTTTCTTTTTTATAATTTCGAAGAAAACAAGTTATAGATATTTCATTGAGATACGTTTCATTACAACCAACAACATTTTTTGGAGATATATATGCTAAATATTATATGAATTCGATTGTAACAATAAAACTATCAATCTAATGATATTTTTACTCATGACCTTATCCATAGACAATTAAATTTAAAATAATTTATAGATAATATTATTCTCTTTAATAAAGTTCGAGTACATTTTCATTCTATGTATTATAGTTTTAGAGTTTAATTCAAAAAACCAGAAATGCACTCTCTTCAGTACCTAATTGTTCAATCATCTTGAGTCACAGGAAGGGAGTGAATCATCATCAACAAATTCTAAATAAATCACTTTTAATAGTATCAAATGCACAGTGTACTCATAATTTAATCGCCATTCAGTGTGAATTTATATTGCTCAGTCATGTGTTAGGTGATGTAGGCGTCCGATTTTCGTTCGGTTAGTATTACAATACCGATAGTGAATTATAATAATACACATACGCGCGTATATCCTGCAACGATGCTGGTACAATCGTGCACACGTCATCGCAGCGCTATAATTACTGTTGGTATCACTTGTCGGTTAACGTGGCTTCAAAAGTATTAACAGTATAATATGCAACGTAGAAATTCGTCCGATTAATCATATCGTGTGCAGTCGATCGTGAATCGTCGCCATTAATATCCCTTAAGGAACGCACACGGATAATATATGAACGGCTTACCTGTTTCGGTGCACCGCGTACGTTTCACGGTGAGTGTGCACGAACGCGACGATGATGATTTCCTCGGGATACTGCGCGGTTTATTAGGCCACTGGAAACCAGTTTCACCATGGATCCATGTTGATATCAGAAATTCATTTTTAAACAACTACGTTTCCGTTGTTGTTCATCCCACGTATATTACACATACACAATGCTATCACGAAGTTCCAGAGTCTGTAAAACGTTTTCGTTTCGTTCAAATTAATTACACCGATATTTTATATTATTTACAAACACTATACAGAAGTGTGTCGTATGTGTGTGTGGATTGTACATAGTATTTTTTGTGCGATATACGTTTTTGTTGTTATTAATTTCAGCCTTTCGACGTTAAAATTGGTACTAAAGGTATATCGAAATGAAATGCGCGTACAGCTTAAAAAAGAAAATTCATATTTAAAATTTTTTTGTAAGCGCAATGGTTGCGGTCGGGGGAAAAAAATACAAAACGAATACGTCTTAATAATATTGTAGTGTGTGTTATTCGGAAGGGACGGCTCGTTCAAAGTGGTTAGACGGGACCATATTTTAGAAAATAATTGCGGATGGGAACAAAAAATAAATGATGTGTAAACAACGTTGCTGCGTAAAATTACACTTGATCAAATGCGTTTTTCAGAGTTCTGTGGACTTCGGACGGATATAAACTTTATTACGGAAAGTTTAATCTGCTAAAGAAGTATAGTTACTCTTATTTTGTAATCTATGACTATCTTTGCCGATCTAAACAACTCATAGGTACAGTATATAATACAAAGTTAGCCAACCCTCGTGTACCTAAAATTAATTGTAATTACTATCATTTGATTCTTAATCAACCTCGAAATGTTGTCACGGAATATTTCACTGCAGAATTTGATTAAGGCAAATTTATATATACGTACACGTCATTATGATTTAAGCCCCTCATGGATACGGCTGCAGAGAATATACGTGCGAACACACCCGACGACAAAACTATTTACGCGTATACTAAATGAAATATCTTTTTCCTTAATTGATTTTGAACGAAGTAGCGTATAGCGTATAGCAGCCCATCTCACGCAGGTTACGGATATCCTTCTCTTTCTCATCTACCTCCTTCTCCTCCTCCTCCTAGCATGCGAATAACTCGTCGGTCCTTTTATTGGACATTACCGCACGGACGAACAATGTTCTTGAAAGTTAGCTTTTAACGTTTCATGTGCGATCGATTTTTCAGTTGGACAATACGTTTTGATGTTGTTTGTTATGTTATATATATATATATATATATATATATATATATATATATACAGGGCTTATATACTTATATATATATATAACATAGGGCTGCACTGTTAAATTTATGAACACACAAGTATCATATCATTCATTGGTATATGATTTACGCCTATAATATAACATCGAAAAACCGACCACGTAATAGTCATATATTAATATATAGCCGTGCCTAGGTGGCTAACAAATACGGTAAATTTTTATAAAATCCATTAGACGGCGTAATGTTGCGGCGCGTCTCGCCTGTATTAGGGTCGAAGATACATTACGGCCATAAATACAATTTGTGCGCCCCATGCACATCAACGGCAACGGATACACGCGTTGATAAAACTATTATACAAATATTTCAATTAATATTATAACATAAGTGTTTGGATGAGAACGCGCATGCAAATTATGTGCAATGATTTTTTTTTACCGTTTTCGCAGAATGTTATTGTGTACACGCGGTCTGCGGTGTTACAGTCTTTGATGATTAAAAATAAGTTTTATAACATTTTATTGTTTAGCTAATTTTTTTTTTCGGTCATGTTATCAAATGCATGAAAATAATATAATATGGGTATGCACAGAATGAAATATGTAGCTTTCACAAAATTCCTTTTAATGTATACTCGGTTCTTACTTATAGTAAATCGTTTTATCGATCAAATACCCACGTAATTATAATAATATGTAAAATAACGCAGCTAGTGGAATTTGGACTTATAGCCTTAATATAGGTTGACTGTTATTATTATCCTAATTATTATTGGCACTCTTAATTCGTAATTAATGACGTTCTCGTGAATTTTCGTCTCAGAACACTGTGGAGAATCACCAATCAATATAATAACTGTGTAGTGTTCAATGTTCATGTATTATAATGTTAGTGTGTAGAATGGAATGTTATTTTTCTAAAATGTTGATTAATTATCAAGCATTATGATTATGAGAACGACGAGTAGAACGTAGTTGTTTTCTGATACAATCATCATATTTTAAGTTCAACTATAACTTAGCATCTTGACTCTATACTTATACCAATAAGCCAAGCCTGTCTGATTTTTGCGTTTCTTAAATATCCATTCCAAGATTATGTGTTTGAAATTACTTTTCACAAGCCGAAATGTCTCGTATAGTAGTGTTCAGTCATAGTTAATACTGTAGTCACAATAGAAATGTGTGCGGAGTGTATGTTATATTGTTTTAGAACAAATGAACTGGGCGCTCTTTAGAAAACCAATCTGTTGTATACATAAAAATACAAATATACAACAATAATCTTAAAAGTTATTTTTCTCAATTAGTTTAATACAAAATATTATGTTTATTATAACGTTGTGTGTGCATATGAGTATATGGATTTGGAAGTGTTGTTTTCTGTTACTATAATAATTTCTATTGTAAGTTTGTAACTCAAATAATACTTCTATACATATTATTTTATACAATGTTATAATATACTGTAAAAACACTTAAAGATTAAATAATCGGTTTGGTAATTTACTTTTAGATCATATGGCATGTGGGACTAGTGGGATAATAAGGACATTAATACAATTGAAATTGAAGGAGTATTATTTGTACTAAAGAAAAATTGTCCCTAATATGTAGTAATTTACTACTATTTAATTACTCAAAACCTATACCTTGTTCATCTCATATCAAAATTGTAACCTTTATTTTATTTTATTTCTGTTATTACTATAGTTAAATTGATGATTCCAGAAACGTCACGAGTCACATATTTTATGAAATTGAAATGTTAGTAAAAACCCTATATTAGTCAAGTATATATGTGTTTCTATGCATTGTATTACAATATGAAGTATTATAATATGAAGTATTACAACACATGAACAGTAAACTTTTTTACTAATATCTCAATTTCATAAAATATGTAACTCGTGACGTTTCTGTAATTCATCGTTTCAGTTAGTTTTTATGACTGTTATTATTTTTATTGTTTAATTGTTGTGCTATCCCTTTTTCTAGCAGACAATTTGAACGAGAAAAATATTTGCTCGAAGATTTAAATGTAAATAATGGTAGTATAAATAATCGATATAAATTTCAAGTCTTATATGTAAATATTTTCTAAACGACATAAAAAATGTATTTGATTAAAAACAAAGTTTACGCAAGTTAAACTTACTTTTAATGGTTTTCAGTTAGTTTATACAATATGAGTTATTGAAAAAGTCCATGACCCGTTAAATTATCATCTTATACATTTGATTAAAATTTAAAGTAAACAGGTAGGATTACATATTATATTATACAACTTTTGGTATTCGTAACGCGCCCATTGTACTTCAAAAACAAAAACATATAGGCACTTACACAAAACAATGAAACAAACAAACAAACAAAACATACAAGTTCCGTTTAGAATCGTTTTCGATTGTGATGATTTATCGTTGTTATAATAAATTAATGTCTAAAAATTAACAATAATACACACTGACTTGCATGAAAGCAAACGAAGCGTGACGAGTATGCATTATGGCCCTAGTATATTCCGTATCCCGTCTGGATTTATTTTTATTTTTAATTTATTAAGATGAATTTTGTCGTATAAAGATTATGTTAACTGGTCATTTCAACTACAGCGACTATTTTAAATTAATTATTAAGCGTGAAAAAAAAACACCATAAAACGATTATTATGTCAACGGGTCATAAATAATTTCAGTAATATAACTAGAAATTCCAATAGAATTTTTTTCCGCTAACATGTGCACTTTCAATTTTCAAATTTAATTACGGCGCTTTTAAGACTATCGTTAATTCAGGTTATCTTTGTCGCATAACAGGTTGTATACATCTAAAAATTATATATTTATATCTAACTATCCCAGTTAATATAGTTGATATAATCACTTATCAGTGCTGAATATTATATACGTTTTATATATATATATATATGTAATGTGAATCGTAGTTGTAATGTGCACAGTATAACAAATTTGGACTTAGTCGTATACTTGGTGTATTAAACGAATTAAATAAAATAAATATAAAGTAAGAATGAAATCATTAAATAACTCTATGAATAAAAAAACAATCTAATTTATTTTAAAACCAACACATGATATAAACTATTGTACCTATATATAACTATATAAAATTATTATACATATATTATACTATTATAATATTAATTGTTTTATATATGTGTGTTGATTTTAAAATAAATTAGATTATTTTTTATTCATTAAGTCATTCATGATTTAATTCTTAATTTATAGTTGTTTATTTTATTTAATTCGAACCAAGTCCAAGTTTTTACACCGTGCACATTACAACTATGATACACGTTATTCAAGGTTTAAATAATTTTTGTAGTCCATCATATTCTAGAAAATTTAGATATTTATTCTTAATACTATTTGAAAAAAAAATATTAGTACATCAGTGATGATACAATTAAAACCATGATGAAGAAATTAATTTATTATCATACAAATGATCCTATATTTTAATTTAAAATTGACTATTATTACTATTATTTAACAAAAATGGTCGCTGAACGGTGAATTTCCCTTACTGAAGTTCAAATCGTTCTAATTGTGAATTCAAACTGTATTGAATTCAGTTTTGGTTTATCAATAGTTATTACTCCCCTTAACCACAGTTGTATTTGTAATTAATATAATTTCCATAGTCAAAATAGGTTTCACTCATAAGAATATCAATTTGACAAATCATTCAAAATCATTTTGAATAGGACTAGAATAATGGTGCACCTAATGTTTTATTCTAGCCCATTATTGTGGTATACGATACTAGTTATAGATATATAATGCATATAATAATTTATATATTTGTTCATACATGGATAATATGCAACAAAGCAGACATCATATTGGTTTAGATATGACACATTTTATTTTATTTTTTTAATAAAAATGTATGTTATTATTAGATAAACTTTTTCTAATCGTGTCATTGCCATAAAATAGTACAAAAAAAAAATAACAAAAGATTAGTTCTGGTTTATTTCTCTCCGTTTCGAATATGATTTACATGTATTATTATTTTTCACTTATAATAATGTATAACTAACCATACATCATCCAAATAAAATATTTAATTAATTATTCACATAAAAGTATGATATTTTCCTTTTACTACTCGGTTAGATAATTTAAGTTTTCGGTAAAACGAAACGGATGAGATGTATAATAGAAATATATGAACAAGAGTAATATTACTTGTGTAAAGACTTTTTTTCAGAAAATTGCACGCTAGTTTTTTTTAATACACCAGATAATGATAATAATTTAGTTTGTTGCCTTTACGAATTGAGAATAATGTACTTATTCTTGTCTGGTATCGTATGGGCGTGTATCAACGGAAATGATTTGCTTAAAATATGTACCGAGTGATCGATTTTATATGCTCTCGGTTATTTCCTATATTTATCCAAGCTAAACCAAAAAACGTTTAAAAGATTGTTCATCGTATTTATATATATTTTTTTATTTTTAGTCTCAAGTATTTATTTCATATTCATTCTTATGCTGATTTAAAAATACACTAGAACTGAATAATTCAAGTTTTTTAAACAATAGTTACTTAATAATTTTTTTTTTTACAAAATAAATACAATATTTGTTGTTTCGATACAATATGAAACATTCGTGCCACAATTATCTTATGATATAAGATATTCGATGTTTGTATACTACTCGTACTCTTTGAATTGGATTGATTCATCATTGTTTTCAAACCTAAATCAATAATACATATAAAATACAGTAATTCCTTATTACTGCGGAGGTTACGTTCCATCAAAGTTGCGCAGATAACAAGAACATAAAGCGATATTGTAAAAAATGAGGTTAGGTTTTATTTTTTTGATTTTAAAAATTACAATAACATTAATATGTATTATCTACAATTACGTAATGTATATATTTATTTAACAAATAGTACCATTATCCATAACATTTCGCTGTATTGTTTCATCGTTTTTTCGTAATTCTCGAACACTAGATTCGTCCATTTCGTACTTTTGAGCAAATGATGCTATGTTATCACCTCTTATAATTTATTCGAAATATCTCAAAAATCAACTGATAACTGAACAATTAACAATTATTAACCGTACACGTGTAGATTATCCTTACGTAGATTATCTGTAATAAGTATATACATAGTTGTATAGTTAGTTATACTTAGCGATATAGTTACAATTATTTACAAAAATGAGTTTACTTAAATTATCTACAGTGCTCGTATAATATCGATGAAATGTTATCGCATTAATAACATATAATCACGTAGTCAACCGCAGATAATCGAAATCGCGGATAACGAGGGATTACTGTGTATCCTTCTTAATTAACAATTCTCTAAATTTGCATTATGTCTTTCGCCATTATACTGCCAGAGGATCAAAAGACAAATACGTGGCTTTCGTTCAGTCCAACCGACCTGTGTTGGCTGAACCGGGCTTTTAAATGTTCATGTTATTAAAAAATATCCTTTGATAATTCTCACTTAGTATACTGTAATATTGCGACTTTCAACCAGCTACCTTCGCTCATCATATATGTTTATTTCACACGTTCCCCATTTAGGTCCAGTAGTCACGTCGTATTTATATTTAATATAATATTAAATACTTTTACACGATATCCTGTGCAGACATGATCATTGTTAGATTAAGTTATATTAATAATGTTCATATTTTTGTGTGACATTCTGTATATAATATTTTTAATATTAAATGTTTTTATCTCTAAGGATTCTTTCCGTTTTATATGTGCTTTAAAATATCGTATCCCTATTGTTTTTAAACTTGACACCCACTTGACACGAGTGAATACTTGGAACATTTAACCGAGTAAATATCAAATCTGTAACAAATATGATATACAGTATCTAAACTATAAATTCTTAAAGTTTATCCAAGAGGAGTGAAAATTACTGAAAATGAAGGAAGAAACATATAACCGTATCGATCTTATCTGCACTAACTCGCTTCGTTAAACTTTAAACTTGAAAAGCTTGTATAAATAATAACCTATATTAAATGTATACTTGACATTCATAAGTAAATATTGCCTGACAAGTATTCCGCTTCAGAGTTGATACAGAGTTTTATTTTGCAAACGTATAACTCTTAACGAATCAGTTATGTACAGAAGTTCTGAATTTTTTAACAAAATCGTATTACTTGTAAAATATATAAACTCTACTTATATATTCCGAGTACTTTAAACTACTCGTGCACATGGGAATAAGTAAAAATTAATATATGGTATATGATAAACAAATCATTATTTGCGTATGTACCCATATACTTTTATAACGGTTTTTAACTACTATGAAATTATTAAATATCATTATAAGAAAATTTGTGTCCGTTAAACTGTTAACAAATACGTATCGCGTCGTCGTTTATTCGGTACAGTATTGTCAGTGCTGGATTAAGTAAAATAATATTTACTACATAATGCCACTACGGCGATTATAGATTTTTCTTCGGAGACGATGAGAGAAAAAAATGTATTCTGTGTCGAATTTCTCTGTTCCTATATCGAATAATATTATTATAACTGCTGCAATAATACACGAGTAGAGTGGAAATACTTGTATTAATAGTTATTTTTCACCGAAAACAGTAACACGCGTGTACATACGTATTATTACCGATAAGTATTAATAGTTTAGTGTTGTTTTTTTTTTTTTTTACGTTAGCAATGAAAAACGTTACAAATATTAAGAAATGAAGTACTATTGATTTTTGCATTTGATCTTTCAAAGAAAATTATTAGTGATTCTACCTGTATAATATATATGAAGTATTATTTTACAAGTAGCCGAGAAATATCGCCAAAGATTTCCTATTTCAAACAAATCAAATGTTCGTGTCTTACTTTATAGATTTATAAATAATTGTGTACCTTCAATGGTTTTCATGCATGAAATATGTAACTATTTCATTTTTTCGGCCAATATAAAAATTCATCGGGCTACCTTTAAAATTGATTTAAAATTTCTAAAATTCGCACAAATATTAGAAATACATCAAAGAATCAAAGTTACTATCGGGTTGCCGCGATGATCATATTTTGTATAAGCATTTGTAGTGGAACTTTCTCCCCTCTCCAAATGGTTAGTATGTTTATTTATTATATCCTCGGCACGGGAAACGTTTCAAATTAAATTCATGTGTGTGTGGTAATGCGCACGAGACGAATTCCGTACATTGTAAAATATTCCGTTCGGGTTCTCGCGAACCATGTTTATTACGTGCATGTTTGATCGAGTAGGTATTACATCCCGGAGTTCCAGAAACGTGCAACATTCATCAAACGCAACGGTAACATACATCAACTTTTTGTGTCGGTGGACTTCAGCTAATAATTCAAACTGAATGAAACACGAAATAAAAAAAAAAACGTATATAATGTAGATATCTCCAAATGCATTACGAAACTTTTAATCGGGCAGCGTAATGTAGTTATCAGTATTCTATCGGTGTTCTCGTTCTGCAACGGGCTGCAATTAATACGCATTTTTTGCGGGTGCACGCGTTTATTTTTTTCCGAAAAAAAAAATTTATGAATTATTGCAGTTGGACTGCGTTAGTGCTGGTGCTGCAGACTGTTTTTAAACGAAATAATACGATTTTATAGTATTTATTATTCCACAGCGTTTAGCTTTTTCAATCATCAAAAACGATATTCATTGTACTCCATTTTATACCGCGTACTGTAAATGATATCATGTTAGGTATTTCGATATTTTTAGCTATTATTATACATACTCCATGAATATATTTAAAAACGTATGATTTATGGACAGCCTTTGATTTTTTTCACAAAGAGGGATGTCATTGTGTTGATAATTTCCATAGTCGAGTGGCCAAGTAAAACGCGTATGATCAAATATTATTTACGCATGAAACGAAGAGGTAACGTTGAATATATTCAAAATTATTACTGCTTAATGTTGAATAAATTACCGTAGAATTCGTTTGACGGTTTTGTTCCCACGACACTATGCATTTCTTTATAATAATCTATCTATGATAAACAAACGTGCTCAAATTTTTCTTAGGTTTTTTTTTTTCCAATCGATTTTGAATTGGATATTTCGAAATTCACATATAATTCGTTTGTATTTTTGTAGATTATATTAATATTATTAATATCATACTATTATTTATATTTGTTCGTCGAATTCATTTGAACATATTGCTTTTGAAACGAGTCCTGAGTGTGTAAGATGTTTACGTAGACAATATATTTCAAATCGATCGGACGTAGGAAAATATAAGAAATATATTACGCTTATTTATTCCGAAGAGATAAATTACATTTTTTTACGATCAAATATTTATTAGGTAGTACAAATAATAGCACAATATTTTGTTGAAAAGATGTTGGTTGTTTTTTTTTATTAATATTTAGTGTTTAATATTTACATAAAATATTAAATAAAATAATAAAAAAATAAAATAAAAATTAAAAATGATTAAATAGTTGATTCTCGTAAATTACTATGTAAATAAATAAACTAATAATTTATATAGTATAGAAATAAGTAAATAAAAACTTGGTCGGGATATTATTACATTTGTAAAGTATGACTGGTTGTGAATTAAAAATTCATCATCAGTTCCAAACAAAATCAATAACATTGCGACTGAATATGAAAAATATTTTTGAGTCGCAATTTTATTGACCATGTATTTACCTGACGATGAATTTTTAATTCGAAACCAGTCATACTTTATAAATATAATACTCCAAATTAAGCTTTTATTTTTTTATTTATTTCTATATATGAACTATTTTTTTTATTTATTTATAAATATGCGTCGAATATCCTGAAAACAGTTCATTAGCATGGTATTCATTTTTATCGACTGAACGCGATCAGTGGCGGAAGAGTCATTTAAATGTTGATTTCTAATTTAAAGAGATACAGTTTCAACACTAGAAATCTTTATGAAAGTGCTCAGAAAAAGTTTCACTTATTAAAGAAAAATTACTAATTTTGTTGAATTAACTAATTTCGTTTACCTTATATATTACAAAAAAAAAAAAAAAAAAATTTATGATCTTGCATCTACCTAGTTTTCGATATTCATAATTGTTTGATTAAATTTTTAAATTACAATACACATTTTAATCAAATAATTTATGTATATCTAATAAATAAAAAAGTGTATTTTTATTTTATCGTGTACAGTATTTCAACTTTCTTAATATTTTCATATTTATACTTGGCGATAGTTTACGGACCCTAAGACATAATACTTATAAGCCCCAAGTATAAAACACGTAATTCTAATTTCATCCTATTTCTCAGAGTAAAGGGTTATTTTTAATTTTTACGTATTGTGTAGTAAGCATCTATGACCTAAACATAAAAGTTTTGGAGTTTGATATTCTTACAGTTAACTATAAATTGTTTTCTTTTTTAATATCAAAACACTATGAGCTACGGAGAATCGAACCGTAATTATTCTTTTGTTTATTTTATAAACGAGATATACAAGACTGTCAAATCGATTGGTACACGTCCTAAGTAGGAGGTACCTCCATACATCGTACGAATAAATGTCACACGATAACTATGATAGAGGCTACGGTAAGTACTCGTGCGATAGTGAAATAATTAATGCATCTCGGCAATTAAAAACGACCGTTAATGATTATCAGCAATCGGTAACAAACTGTTACGCGGTGGTTGTACGGACGATTCCGTTATCTTGTGGAATAATAAAATTGTAAGTTGTTAAACACGGTAAACCGCGATATTGTGTAACGGTCGGAGACTACATAATGACATAATGTAATTGACCATCGATCGGCGTGCGTGTACACCGTATACATGTAATACAGCCGCACCAGTCTATTGACACTGGGAATAATACGTTTGCACCGGGCATTACACGTGCGCGAGTACTTCGTCGCGGAGAAATGTCGACCTCGGGTATTTTTTCATTTTCTTTCGACTTTTCTCGGCAACGTGTGATACAAATACAATAACGCGGCGTGCCGATACTCGACCGTGCAGCGAGTGTGGCGAATACTTGACGTCTCGGAGCGTCACCGACTCGGACTAAACAAAAAAAAAAATTGATACCGCGCGCGTACAACACACGCACGCATCTGTACAAATGAACGGGAGGCGTAACGAAGGACATAAGGATTTTCGTACGTAAACGCAGCGGTACGACGCAACGTGCGCGCGCGCGCGCGCGCTGTTCGTTACCAGCGCGCGAGGAACAATATTTATTTTTTTTTTTATTAAACGGCGTTCATTGAAAACGTACAATCCGTACATCGTGTGCGATAAGTAAACGCGATACGGTGCGGTAAAATCGCATAAAAACGGCTTTGAGCAACGCGCAGGAACAATATCGACGGAAAGCAAATAAAATAATAACAACGCACGGCGTGTACACGCGGAGAACGAGAAGCGAACAGTATAACACGACTGCGACGGTTTAATAACGTATACGAACCAACGTCGTTACCACGCGACCACGCGCGCGAGTAATATTAATAATAATTTAACCGTCGCGCAAACGAATAATACCGTTACGTACGCATAAATTACGGTACATTGGTAATGCACGGCGCGTAACGCCGCGGTATAGCGTTCGCGGCACCGACACGTGGGCCTGGCAGAACTCCTGCGCAAGATGAAAATATTCTTTACATATTGTATCCCATATCCGTGCGCGTTAATGATTGCGGTTTATACCGTCCGTTGTTAATCACGGTGTATGCGTGGCGGGCGCCACCGAGGAGTTGACATTTTAGCAACGTCTCGGAAACGTCTTAGCCGAATGGTCGATACGGGTTTTTTTTTTACACAACGTCGCGTGCACGATGCGTTTCAAAAGCGTCGTCCTTGTACGTTCACACATGGGCAGACACAAACCTCGAGATTTTAAGTCCAAATCTCTGTCGTAAACAATTGTTTTTTTTTTTTTTTTTTTTAGTAAATTAACCTAAGTAATAAAATATTTTCTTTTAATCGTTATTATATAATATTTTCTCTTCGTTGTTCGTCGAACAACACAACGTTTCAAAACTATTTTAGTTTTTTCAAACGATATTAGGAAAAATTGAATTTTCAATATTACAATTAAAGTATTCAACAATTTATTGTTACACATAATTGTACGTTAGTTCTTACGTTCGTTGCGCGAAAACTGTTATCTATTATTTCTAACTTTGGTTTCACGTTTTAAATATACGAGTAAAACCGTTTTTATTTACAACCGTTAGTACATTACATAACAAGTGATATGGAAACAACGGGATTAAAACGGGATAAAAAGCGTCCCATCGAAGTTTGTCACGACAACGTCTGGTCATCCTAAGACTGTGTGCGCAACGTGTGCACCGCAACGAACGTTTATCCAATCCGTTCGCAAGACGTGCACATGGATCAGTGATCCTTACTTAACCTGTACGGTACGCAACCTACCCGCGCGTGATGTTAACTTAAGACGGCGAACGAGAGTGCGAATTGGTCGCTAATGAATGGACCCGAAGTCCCGTGTTCAAACGAACACAATAATATGCGCGTACACGTTTCTATACATTAGCAGTGCGATGCTAATCGAGGGACTGGCGATAGGATTAAAAGCGTACACGTCGTTGTTCATTGACCCGTTCCGGCTATCAACGCACACGTTGCAGTTCCCGTTGGCACATTGATTTTTTCCGAATAAACAGCAAGAGGTAAATCGAAATCATTTTATAGATGGATTTACATTTTATAATTTTTATTATATTTTTTTTTAAAAAAACTTAACCTAAATTCCTTATACTTATATATATATATATATATATATATATTCTGTCCGAGAACGGAGATAGCGAAATTATAACTTTTCCTTGACCGGTAGAATATAGAGCGGAATGCAAGTGCTTCCAAGTCCCTTGAAATGACGTCACCGAAACTACAGATAAGCTCGCGATCGGCGTATTGGGTTATTGTATAATTTACAATTTTACAATGATCGTCACGGGTAGGGGATAGGTACACGATGTGAAGTAACAATAATCCGATTAAATGTTGCAGAGTAGAATGAGAACCCGACAGCAGCAAACCAACAACAATAATGGGAAAGTCATTCAAGAGCTTGGAAGATCAAAGACATTTCGGCCATTGCTATTTATTTATATACTTGTATTATAAAGTTTTAAAACCTACATAATGTTTAGATTATGTATGTTGCATATGCCTAGGTGTTATTAACTTGGATTTATTTTAACTTCAAATCGACAAATCAAGAATTTTAATGTATATCACTATACTGCATAATGTGTTTTCTTAAAATAATTTAAAACAATAATCGAATTTCGATTATTGAATAATTTACCTATGTATAATACTCTAAAACCGATTTAAATATACGGTTAGGATAGTGTATTTAGGTACTGTTTAGATTTTAGATAATTATTAATTAAAATATTATTCGACACTACTTTTAACCCCATTGCAGCATTTATTTTTTTTTATATACAATGTAAGCATAATACAAGTAAATCTTAATTCTATTAATTGACTGAATCGGAAGAAAATATTAAGATATTTAAGACCAACGTAGTGTTTCGCAAGACGTGGGGTGAAATTTGATTTAAGAATCAAAGACTGAGGATAAAATGGTGTGATAATATAGCCTTTATAATTAATTAAATTTTGGTTGATATTAAACAGTCGTATATTATAACTGCAGGTTTCGATTTAGAAAACATAATTATTCTTTCAAAAAAAATATAAAAAATTGTTTTCATTTCAAAATTATAGCTATATACATATTATAGTACTAGAAATATTAAACAAATATAAAAAAAAAAATTATCTCGGATTTATAAAAACATGAATGATTATATCACATTTTTATTTCTTTATTCTTCTATACAGTTATTGCAGACTTCATTAAGAATTATTTTTTTTTAATTATTTTAATCGTGATGTAACTATCTGCAAGCTTACAATAACACAGTACAATCTGAGACAACCATCATAATTGCTAGTGTCAATAAGTTTTTATTTTTATTTAACGCAAGGTTATAAGCAAAATGCTAGTTTCTTGCGAAGTTATAGAAAATCTCGTGATTCAGGCCGGTGATTTTGTTAGTTTTACTTACGTGTATAAATGTCCATCTACTACTCTAAGATGATATATCTACTCATAGATTTATGGTTAGGATAAAATACAACCATTTACTAAAGCGAAACATCGCTGCGTTATAATTAGAGTCTTAGGGATGCAATAACTACATACTTGCAATATGATTGAGGGAAAAAAAAAGTATAAATGAAATAATTGGTTTTATTGAAATGAAATAAATTTTATTATTAGGTAAAATATACATATTTACTGATATTGAATTTTTCCATAGTTTTCCTTCAAAGAAGTCGTCAGAAATAATGGGTTTATCCCACCACAAAGACTAAAAAATGTACCATGTCGACAAAATACATTGCATATTACTATATTTATTCATTGGAAATGTTTAACGTTCTTTGTAGTTCGTTTTGAAAACTAATAAATCCTACGTATCTTGTGCACTCTTCCTATATAATATACTAATACTTTCGAAGCGCCTACGGACGTAGGACTACGACGGACGTCAAACACACGTCGGACGAGTGTGTTTGACGGATTTGATGTAAAAGGTTACTACAAAGAAGAGGTAAATACAGGCCTTTTTACCTTTATAAAACATATTTTCGAAAGTATAAAAATATGTACATCGACTTTAAACATATTTTTTTCTCGTCTGGTTATGAAAACTGTCTTCATTAGCGTTGGTAACAACTAATTATCAACAATTTATTAACCAGTCAAAAACATCCAAAAACAGTCACGAATTCTCAATAGTTATTTCTTTTCGGTTAATAACTGTATTAAAGTTATGTATAATTGTTTATTCAGATGTGTAAAGTGAAATTTTTTGAAATAATTTGTAAGTTGCAGAACTGAAATAGCATGCTCTTAAATTGCTTTCAGTGATATTTGTGCTACAAATTAGAAACATTTATAACACGCAGAATTGACTAACCACTAAAACAAGAGATCTTGTGCATCGTGATCAATTATAAAAATATCCCAGGCATACCTATCAATAATTGAATATTAATATTAAAGGTAAATATTCTATAACATGTAATTATTAGATTATTATTATCATCCACTCGTAAATAAATTCGTAAATAAACTCATAAAAATTACATGAGATACAATTATTTATTAAGTAAATGTATTGTGTATGACGGTGTTAGTTATACAATTATCAGCAGATATGAACTTAATCTTTTCCAACTTAAATTGACTTCCAACATTTATTTTCGTTCAATAGATTTTTGATTACTCGGAAGTTTTGAAACGCAAATAAATCACGAGTATAATAGTGATAACAATTATTTAGATAAAAATTGTTGATTTCTGGTTTAGTAATATTTTTGTGACGTAATTAGCCTCTATTCAAAATACTATTCATGTATTTAAATATACTTGTATAATGAATCACTACCACCACTACTATAACTATTGTATGATAAAATTATGTGATGTAATAATACGTATGTATAAATAATAGTATAATAATTAGTGCAGAGTTTCCCTACGATGAATTTTTCAAGTAAACAGAAGAGAATGACGTATTTTATATATATTAATTTTATACTAGGCGATATCCCAGATATTATTGGTAATATGTTACCAATCGACTAAACGTAATATTCGCTGAGTCATTTCAAATGTATAACAAATTTAGAAAATTATTGGTTTTACCATGTTTTTTTTTTTTGTGAACACTTTTTTAAAATAATAAGCAGTATCAAACTTTTTATGTGGATATTAATTTAATAGGAAATTGCAGGACTGAGTAATACTTCAATTTTCTTTGAGTTTATTTTATAAACGTCGGAAATATTGAGTTTTGTATGACAAGAAAAGTTTTTACATTTCCATTAATTTTGATGAAATAGATAATTTCGTTTTATGGTTTGAAAATTTAGCGTAAATGGCACCTATAATTCAGAAATTAACCTACATTTAGACCATTTATAGAAATTTTACTATAAAACTGACAAGTTGAGTCTGTATATTAAAAAAATTAAAAGTAAATAAAATTAAAAGTATTGCGTATATAGATAATTTTTTTTATTTTTTTTAGATGCCTGCTGTAAATAATGATAGCATAACAAAAACAACATAAAAAAAACTGTAACCATAGTAATAGTAATAATGGAAACATAATAGAATGATGATTACAATTTTGACCATTAATACATTATTGAACATAAATAATAAGTACGTATAGTATAAGTTTTTCCAAGTAAATGTGTTTGTTAAAATATATTTTTGTCTAATAAGTGCCTATGTTTCGTTGTTGAAGATTTATAGTTTTTTACAATAATGTAAAATATATTTAAGTTTTACTGTGATATATTTAAATTTAAATTAAAAAATATAAATATTCAGTTAGTGGTGCATTGCTCCATCTTTGCTCGAGATCAGTTATCTGCTTTAATATTTATATAAATATTACAACTGTAGGTATTACACAATAGTTTAATTAATTAATTATTATTTTTTATTGCGGTCTATAGTTCCCGAGAATTGAATGCACTTAAATGTTAGAATAAAAATATTTTCGTTCTGATATTTTTCACACTGTCGTTAACAAATGTTTAATTTTAATTGATATTAAGATCATGTTCTATTGTTCATTTAAAATATATTTTCTAAAAAATAAATTTATACTAAAACATACTCGTAAAGTATTGTGGTATAAATACTGCATCTTTACAGTATTGAAATTTTATTGTTTATAAATCAACATATGTGTAGAGAAATTTGGAATATGCAAAATGAGACGTCTCTCCTTAAGTGTTAATATAATGCGATAACATATATTATATACGATGTGAAATTTTCAGAGTTTTCCCTTTTCTGAATTTTGGTTTGAACGATCGTGAGCTTTCTTGAAGTAAGATTAAAAACTGCCAATAAGATTTGAAACCGCATAGCAAAAACGGGAAATACTAAGTCAAAAATAGGAAATGGGTAAATACGAGTATTACGTTTATATTGCTTCCGCGAGTGGCTATTACAGAATATACATTATTCAGTGATTTCAAAAACTTAAGAATTCATTAATTTTATTGAAATACGAGAAAGAATAATTTGGTTTGCTCACAAAACATTTCAGCACGAAGTTATAATCTTTAACTGCGTTATTGTGTGGAATAAATAATATACATTTTATATGTTAATTTTTCTAACGTTAATAAGATAACATTTTTAGACTTTTAAAAATATCTCTAAGTTCAAAGAAAATATTAAAAACTGTTATTACTCGATAAAAGTATAAATATAGCTACGATAGAAATTTTGATTTTAGAAAATAAAACAGTTTTTTTTTAACAATTAAGAAGATAATTGGAATAAAAGAATAATATGAATTAGTGTTTAGAGAGTAAATATCCATGAATTTATTTGATAAATTTGGCGTGGTGTAGTTGGTTTCGCTTTGAGTATTAAATAATTGAATATTCAAAAAAAGAAAGCAAATGTATACACAAAGAGGACGTGAATAGTGTTTTTTTTTATTAAAATTACAAAAGTGTTATATACTTACAATTTTGTTAGACATTTTTTTTTTTATTATTAGAAGACAAAAGACCTAACTAACCTATAAGATAAATCCTATGTTTAAAGTGATGAGCAATTTAAATAAGATTTTCAAACATCTTATTAATATAAGTAATAAATATAAAAAATTACTAAAAGCCTTTAGGAGTTAATATTGTAATGACTGAACACGAATATTTGGTTTTATGATTAATACGTATAAAAATATAAGATCATTTTATATAATAAAAATGTATTGGCATACACTATACAATATGTATTAAGGTATAATACCGTTATTGAAAACTAAACGTTTATAACAGACTTTATATTATATTATATTATATTATATTATTATAATATTTATTTTATTAAATATACTTTTAGGAGGAAAAAATTCAATAATAACAAAAAAAAACTTATTGTAAAACTGTTTTTAAAAATTGTAATGTACACAATTTCTGGTACAAAGTTATCGTTTAAAATGTAACTAATATAGTTTTACATTAATTAGGCTTTAATTACGGATCAATCAATAAGTCTGAACAGTAGCTAACTGTATGAGAGAACTTCTTTTATTTTATAACTGTAGCAACCTATATTTGATGTGAAAGTTTATCGTCTTTCACTTTTTCTTAAGGATTTTAAAAAGTCTTGTTTAGGGAAAATGCAAATTATTTCAATACTTAATTTACAAAGAGCCATCTAATGAATTAAAATATTTTTACATAAATATGTTTCCCAATCAAAATTCATTTAAAAATCATCGAAGCTATTTATCTATATTATATTTCTTCGTCTTTATGATCATATTGTATTATAATTAGAATCCAATTACTCAAAGTCAATTACAAACAGTAAAAAATTCTTTGTAGCTAAATTCTAATGTTGAATGTATAGCATGTAGAACATTTGTTATTGTTCCAATAAAATATTAATCAATGTTGAAACTAAACATAATTATATTTCACATTAAAATTATTTTTAAAACCGGATCCTTCCCATAATGATTGAACCAAAGCTAAAAGAATACATTAGTATATTATACTATTGTATAATAAATACGATAGGAAATAGTATAATAATTATTATCAAATGAATTGTTCATCAAATTTTTTCCTTAATTTTAAATTTCAACAAAATTTACACTTTCTTTTTATGTATTGTTAGTGTGCTATGATTTTGTGAATTTAATTTCTCTTTCCATAAAATTTACCACGGTTTTCCGTTTAGAGTTGTGAAAAGTTTTATTAGAGCAAGTATGAATAAACAATATTACATTTTAAGGGTGAATATTTTATTTTACATAAATTAAAATGTGTATAGTGTATTAAAGGATTTCTACTTGATAATACTATTAAATGTGTATATACATTACAAAACAAATATTTTTTTTTCGTATTTAAATTTCGGAAAATTTTTTATGAATCATGATTTTATTCGAAGAAAAAAGTGTTTTTATTTTTAAATGTTAATTTTTAATGGTTTAAATGAATATTAATCATGTTCAATTTTCATATACTCGCAAAAACCAGAATAACCGTTGTTTACATTTAAAGTCCCAACGTTGTGTTCTCATTAATACAGTACAATCTACGAAAACGTAAATAAATCATTTACAGTAAACGCATTTAAATAAGTGAAAACATCGTGACAAAATCAATATCCTGCATGTTATCTAAACGCATGCATCTTGAAGAAGATGACGAATTAGGACGTAGGTACAAATTAGTTTCGTATGCCGTAGTCTTATGCGTGTAGTATTGCTGTTTATAATAATAATTTCACCACCATTACATTTCTTAATGGTATAACTTGGTGTTCGTGTCGACGGTTATTTGAAATAATTTTATTTTTCGACCAACACCTGTTAATGGTGTACAAAAATTGATTTATTTTCTTTACACATTGTATCGATTGCACGCATCCATCCGTTCATGATTATTCGTAAACCATAGACCACTAACTACGTTTAGGTGTAGATATTTTTGTTCGTGAACCGTACAATACGGTTTTATATGATCCGGTGGACTTGACGTTTTTTTTTCTCGACTTTTAACCAATGGTTCGCTCAACGTGATCGATCAAGTCGTCGTATAATCAGTGGTAGTACGAATTAAGCTGGTTTATTTAAAATTAATAATATCATATTACCTTTCCGTGGAGCACAAAATTAGTGCGCACTTCAAACGGTTCATTGTACGCGTCGTGTTATCTTGTTAAACTGTTGTTTCGAATTTTCGATGTTTACCTGAGTAACGTCATCGGTTTATCGGCGGATGTAACGTTTGATCGATGCATACGTGTACGGTTTATGCACACATGACGATCGATTGTTATGATGTTGCTACCAAAATTACATTCATTATACATTATTAATTAAGTCGCGCGCGTGCGGTCAACATTGTACCGGTGATCAGACCTCGGCGGGAGAAACAAATACCTATATTGCATTCGATTGGGTTATTGAATACTAAATACAATACGTCTATTGAACGAGCGACGAATGCACACTCGTTTGGAACGATTTTTTTTTTGACAGATCTTAAAATACATACAAGCACCAAAAGTTTCAAGTAGCAGTTATTTAGCTTTGAAATCGGACATTTAATTTGAAGATCGTTCGTTTTTGGATATTCTCGGTATTTTTCTTCTCGAATTCGTCTCGCAACCGTTTACGATGTTTCTTTCGGTGAAATTAGTATAATTACGTGGTAGTTACCGTCAAAATAGAGCTGTTGAAATAAAAAACTTTTTTACCCTCCACTCATCGGCTATCGAAACTCCCCTTAGAGTTATTTAGCAGTTTCTATCGAATAATACGAACGAACTATTTCCGAGTTCGGGTACCAGTCGGTTCCCCCGCCGGTCGATCCCTCCGCAGTTACAGTCAGTGCCGTAACCAAACCACCCGAGTCCCGTGTGCTTATCTCAAAATCTTGAGGCCCCTTACGGTTGTACGTTTTTGAGCGTTTAACCTTTTGATGCCCCTACGATACGGTACGATGGTCCGGGGCCTGCGCGCAATGCACACTCCGCACACCCGGTTTTCGCGGCATCGGTTACAGTTATTCGTTTAATCAAATATATGCGCATACGAGTACTGCAAGCGAATACCATTTCGCGCACGCTTTACCGTCGTTTCTTTCCTGGGCATGTCGCCGCGTCGTCCGCCGTTCACGCGTCCCACGATTGATATCGTCCCGCGCACAACCCGACTGCCGTCGATTGAACATCGTACGCAGCGCCGCGCACATGTGCGTACCCAGCGACGTACACGGCAGGTTACATTATTACTTTCTTCGGCATCCACAACGCACAATCGCGGTGGTCATAATATATCATTCGCGTGCCGAAACAAAATAGAAAATCGAAATCCAAAACCAGTTATATTTTGTTTTTTTTTTTTTTTTACACACATATTACATTAGATACATCTTCGGGTCGTGTGCGCGTGCCGTGCGTGCGCGTGTGCAAACACGTATCGCATTCCGACCCACTGACACACTTCTAGGTGACAACTGTGCGCGCACGGCAACGAGAAGAAAGAATATAATAGTAATGGCGGATGAAAAAAAAAAAAAAAAAGGTCTGTGACTCCACCTCGGGCCGTACCGGCGGAAACAGCTCTCCGCGCGCGCGCTCAAAGCTGCCCGGCCACCGCCGCGAAACGATTCGCTTTTTTCTCCCGCGCGCCCGTGACTCGTATCGTTTCTGGTCCTCGCGTGGTGCAGCGGGCGCGGGGGTAAAAAAGTGAAATCCGCCACGCGTGCTCGCACCCCTAAGGCTTTTCGGGACCGTAAACATTCCTGCATACCATTAACGGCGGTCTCCTGCCGTATAATAAACACCGAACGCGGTGAAATTACGATTTGCGATAAGTCCGCAGCAGGACGAAATAACGATTTTCTGTTCTCCAATCGCCGGCACACGAAACGTATTCGCGGCTGATGTCGGTCGTGGAATTCGGTTGCGGTTAACCGCGCGGTCGCCGCGCGTTTATCGGCCGAGAGTTTTAATCCGGGCCCGAGCGAAAATCGGTAACGTCGTCGCCGTCGCCCGGACAGCGAAACCCAACCGCGACCGCATAGCTGAACGATAATTGTTCCCTCGTTATTCGTCGTTCCGGGCGCACTGCACGTGTGCAGGAGCGGCATGAATGTCGTTCAAACGTAGAATTTTCCAACCTAATCGTCTCGTTTAAATTCCGATGCACGTTTAAAAACGCATCTGACACACGCACCAAGAATCACAATTAAAAAACCGTGCGACCGGAAAATCGGTGCCGGTACACACAAACATGCACTATTAATTCGGATGTAATGACCACGTTTACCGTGTGCGGTATGTGCAACTAATAATTTTTCGATTTGTTGCGGCGCACACGCCTACAGCCGAAATGTATTATTATGTATAATGTATACTATTACAGTGGTATCGAAAATATGTGTAATGTAAATACGCTTTGTAGTAACGCAGTGTGTAAATATAAGTTCAGCATAAGTATAGTTAAACCGAGATAAAATGATTTTCGTCCGTAGATTATGTACATAAATAATTATAATAGCGCCATTCCGATCCGAGATCAGATTAAACTAACAACGTCTCTGTTTTCTCTAATCATAATATCGTCATCCGCAGGAATAAATCTCCTATGTGAAAAAACGCTACTTTTCAGTAGAGACAAAACAGTTATTTATCTATCTATTCCCATACGACACTAACCTATACACAAACGACAATACCTCCAATGTGATTGCCAATCATATTTTTATTCACATAGGAGGTATTTATAAATTTTTCTAAAACGTCATACACATGAAGCTTAAGTATTGACATTGGAGGTATTTCAGAAACTTTTATGATTAGCCCTACACAAGGGAGATTATTTAATTTATACTATATTTCATTAAACATGGAAGAAAGATACCACATGGGAGTTTTATTCATATTGAAGATAATTTTTTTCTGAATTTAGTGATACCAAAACCTCAATTTGGTAATTTTTCATAAAGGAGATTTATTCCCGCGGACGATGATATCTACTATTTTTTCGCGACGATTTATTATGTTTTTCTTTTCGAATAATAGTTCTACACGTTTGACACAAACGCTGTTGGTGTTTGTAGTATAATACACTTATATTACAAACACCAACATCTAGAATCGTAATTTTGTAAACGTTACTCACAAAGTGCGGTACGATCAAAAAATGTTATCATTAAAAAATTAACACGCGATTTGATCTCGGATAGCGAATTATCCGGTCAGCGATTCGTATACATTGGCAATCGTCTTGCTTCGCTCACTTCGGCGCCACTCAACATCACGTTAATGTATACCTACTTGAAAAGCAACGATGAATCATTGGGTTCGAAAAACGGTTTAGATGGATTTCAGGTTTATTCTTTGCGTGGAACTTGAGAGTTCGTTTTTTGTTATTTTTTGAAGCCTGAGAAGTTCTATGCATATAGTTTTTACGTAATTGAAATTATTTTATTATAAGCGTCTTATTTCGTTCGATTACGTATTTAAGTACTCCTTCACGAAACTGGAAACCATTATATAGTGCAGCAAAAAGTGTACTAGATGCAAAAGTTTAATGTCACTTAGATATCACTAAGATAGATTATTATAAATAAATTTGGCTTTACGAATTTGGAATATTTGACTCTTGTTAATTTTTTTAAGTTTAGAATATGATGAAACTCATTTTGTTCGCGAGAACTGATAATTATTTTTTATTTTGTTTGTAAATATTTTTGTCTGCCGGTTTTGACAGAAAATATTTTTTCCTAAACATTTAATTTTGTGTTTTAGAAACGGAAATCGTGTACAATTATTCTTGTAATATGTTGTGCGATACATTAGAGTTATAGTAATATATGACAAGATAACATTAATGAATATATTCACATGCGCATTAATATATTATAAGTTATTACATTACCTTCACTCAAAACATTTTTTTTTTAAATACGATGATTCATTGTTGCTTTCAAACTTTTACAAAGTTTACTATCAACATGATGACAGGTGGATATGACTCGATTTATGTATTTTGTGTTTTTTAATTTGAGTAATAATCATATTATATACACACATAATATGTGTAATAACATATTATGTACATAGTTTAAGTTCAAGAATTTTTCAATAGCGGTTTCACTCTACTGTAACCCGTTGTTAAATTACAAGAAAACTTTATAGTTCTTTACAACGTTTTATAGACTCATCGGAATTTAAAATAGAAAAAATAATTCTTGTATTTTAGAAATTTGGTAAATGATAATTGGTATGGATAATTTTTTATATTATTATTAGAATTTAATTATTAAACAAAGTTATGGTTCATAGAGTTCGTTCAAGGAACGGAAATACGATAATCATAAAGACGAGTCAAGTAGTGTCAAACCGAATTTTAAAAACAAAGTCTGTCGAAGGAAAAATCACACACACATACACACATACACACAAGTCAGTCTATGTGATTCAAGTGCTATCGGATTGTATCGTCGAAGAATATAATAGGACCTTACGCGAGACGCAGTAATAATAATTTCAAGACATATCTCGAGAATTTCATACGTTTTTGATTAACACAACTCTCTCCGACCGACGACGTCAATCAACGGACCATCCACGCGGGGGGGTCTGTGCGGACAACGAACGCCCATATATTACATTTTTATTTGTTGCGAATAGGCCTCTCGAGTATGTGCGGCAGCACGATGGTTCTCTCCCACCCCATCCCCTGTCCTCTCCCCCCTGTTATACCTATTATAAATAGGTAAAAGGTTTTAATTTCTCGGAGTTCCCCTTTTATATATTATTACACCTATGTAAGTATTAAACATTTCAAGTTCTCCGAGACAAATCTATACGTTATTGTTATATTCTTTTCAACGAGCACGTTCGTGTACCGACGACCGACTCTGTTGTCCGGGAAATGACAATGAACGATACTCTGCACGGCGGTGTGCTGAATCGGTGTAACAGAACGAAAACATATTATATACATCGTTACAGCACACATTTGATGACGGTGTATATATATATATATATATATATATATAGTGGTTAATGGGTCCACGAGCGATCTCCCGTGTTCGACGCAGACTTAATAAAACGCATTGTGACGGATATAGTGCACCGCAATAACCGTTAAATTTAATTTCTAACTTTTCGAAACCAACCGGTTCGGGTCGGGGAATGCGTGTCCGAAACGTATACGTCCGACGACGCCATGGGTTCGTGAGCAACGAAAACATCTGGGAAACGTCAACTGTCGCGGTTTTACGCTTTTTACGGACGACGAAAATCCTTAAGCGTTCGTCGAGCGCGTAACATACAAACATTTTAAACGCGATGCGAAAATACAATTTTATATCCTGATGCCGCCGATGAATGATCGTACATTGCAA
This sequence comes from Sipha flava, assembly GCF_003268045.1. Classification (NCBI taxonomy): domain Eukaryota; kingdom Metazoa; phylum Arthropoda; class Insecta; order Hemiptera; family Aphididae; genus Sipha; species Sipha flava. The sequence continues at coordinate 61,147 of NW_020273584.1, read as the reverse complement.
TATTCATTCTAATATTGTCGATGAGTCATCTTAAAATGATGTGCACCTCTAATTCTACACTTTCGTCTTTTACACCGTACGTTCGATTTTATTGCGACGCCTCAAGTCCTCGAGATTCCTGTCACTTTTACGACACGTGCTAATTAAAACATAAAGCATATTTTCAAGCTACGTCGTAGCTGCGCCGAAGCGATTTCACGCATTGATAGTGATTTGCTTAGTAAGAATCAATATGACCGTGTGATTTAGTTTAGTTTCCTCTTGTACTTAGTTGTCAGTGAAATATTTGACAGCCGTACTCTGTGTTTCTGAGAAATTTAAGAGATCGAAATTATGATATTGAGCATACTTTTTCCTTTTTTTTTTTACTGACTGGCCCTCCTGTATAGAAACTCTTGGCTATGGTACGGATGTTTCCCATAAATTATTTAAACTAAACAAATCATATTGTAGACGCCATGTAATTGAAGTAATAAATTATGAAAATGAATAAATGATAAAAAAAAAAGAAAGAATATTGCCCCGTAAGCCATATTTAATACTGAGAACATTTTCAAGAGTAAAAACAAATCGATTTATATAAAATTTGGTTTAAACTTGTTTTCGATTACATATTCACAAAGCATGGAGAAAATCGATAGCATTCAGACTCTGAATTTCAGCCACTTTTTATTTATTATATTTTTTCGTACAAGCGTCACAGCATTTTTATTTCGATTATATTATTGTTATAATATGATAATTTTATCGCAAAATATTTTGAATTATTTAAAAAGCCCGGTTTATTATTTATTTTTTAGAAATATCTACGCCATAGTCATAAATTCTTTCAAATAAATTTACATTTTTGTGGAAAACCAACGGTTTGTGGGACTAAAGAGTATTCTTAACGTAATCGATTAAAGGTAATGTTTTTGAAATGTACGTATATGGAATTACGTACATATTCAGCGAATTTTGTTTTTTACGTATAGAAGAGGCGAGTATAGGATTATTTGTAGATATTTTATAAACATAAAACGTCTATGTATCTTATGAAAGGCATACTAAAGGAAAATGTCAATACATTTTTGGCGTCGACCCGAAATATTTTACTGAGTATAACCCATAACTTTGCATAATATGCATACAGGAATTTAGGCAAAGAAATATGTTATGTTGAGAAAATATATCGAAATATTTTTTTTCATTTGATTTCTTAATAAATCTGTTAATGTGCCTCTTTAAAGCATTGCAGACTGTATTCGCCAAAAAAAAAAAAAAAAAACTATTGATTTTTCCATAGTTTTTTCCCCATACATTTTGAAACATTTTTACTTACTTGAAAGTTTTGCGCAGTTCATAATGTAATTAATAATTAGTTTTGCAATACATTGTGTAAAATGTATTCTATAACTTACCAACGAATTGCAAATTTATTTCGTGAAAAATAAAAGTTAAAAACTATGTTGAATAATTATAATTGTATTAAATTAGTAATATTAACATCGTATATTTTTGTGGTGATATCCCAATTAAACAAAAAAAGTTAGGAACAAATAAATATTTTTAATAAACTAACAGTGTTTTTATTCTAATTGTTGTGTTTAGTATGCAATTAATATAGGTATCTATTTACAAGATTTTTGAAATAAATGAATTTAAAAATGTACAAACGTTGTTAAAAAACGTTGGTAAAGACATGTTTAGAAGTTTTAATATGTTAACATGTTGCAAGTGTCACTATCTTCAATGTGTCTTGCATCAAACGGTGGACTATTCAACATATAAAAAATACCAGCTTAAGTTCGTGTGATGATCTGAATATTTTAGGAGCGTATAAATATGTCATGTGTATCGCACTGAAAATCTTGGGAGTTATACCAGAACGTAAATTTGATCTACAGAAGGACAAGGACCGTCGCAGTAGCTGTACATATAATTACCGGCCGCTGTGCCTTATCATAATAACTTATCCGGTATTTATAATAATAATATCGCATTGTTTTTTTTTCCTACACTGCTGCAGGTATCGATCTTCGGAATCCTGGGAAAATAGTTTCCGAATAAAACATTACATAATGACCACAGTATTTCCGTTATCGCGCATTCGTGCCATAATATATTATGACCGTTGTTATAATGGTGAGATTTTTTTTTCTCCACTCGTACCTCATTAGGAAGTAAATTATTTTTATACTTTTTCATATATTAGCACCGGAACTTTAATACTGTTTTATAATTTTTACCGAGCACTGCAACGCTTAACGACTCTGTACGACCTATGAAAGATGTCGATGTCTAATTGCGAACCGTACACTCGTCAAATCATCCCGAGACGATTAGATGTACGTAAGTTATTTGTCTTACCGTCCGGAAGTAAATTGGATTATTTGTACGTACATGACGTGAACAAAATAAACGCGTGAGCTAAAGTAGCTTTTTATTGCGTGCAACGTGTATACACAATTATATATATATATATATTTATGAATTTATACACACGTGTAACAACAGTATGCATATGGTTACGCAATGTTTCCTCCTGAATTTTAAAACTATTAGACCGAACGGTTGTTTCTGGCGGAAAAACGAAGATTGCCAGTGCGCCGTAGTACGCTCTTTTACGATTATTATAATTTCGTTAATTAATAGTAAATAAAAAACCTTGAGTATCGCGGTGCATAGAAATCGCATTACAATGTACGCGTATGGCGAACGATATATTACGAGATGAAAAAGTATTATAATGTATTATTCACGTTTTGTGATGTTTGTTACACAACCGTCAACAATAATGGGACTGAAACGTTGGAAGAAATTAAACGGATCATATTTGTTTAAAATACGATAACGACATAATAATTCCATGTCGGTAAAGTCTTAAGTCGTACGACTACGTACGGACGAAGAATTATGTTTTCAAATGAATTATTTTGAGGAAAAAAAGGAGACGAATGAGACCAATATAACGCGTGCTGTACCGTCTCGGATGTACATAGAAAAGAAGACGAAGTTATAATAATGCTATTGAAATGCGTCTACATGCACCTATTATTTTATTACCTACATTGTGCAGAACTATGGTATTTTTATTTGAGTTTTGTCCATTTTGGACACTAGTTAGGTAATAGACCAATAGTTGTATTTCACTCAAAATTTCGGTACACGGTACGGATATATATTGTCCATACAAACGTACACTACAATATTATGAAATGAACGGCAATTGCGTGTGTTGTGTTTTTCAGTACACATTCTCAAGTGAAAAATAGAAAACAATTTATACCTCGAAAAACCTATAAATCAAAAAAAAAAAAAAAAGTTTACACTCCTCTTAGAGAATAAACATTCGTATGTATTGCCTTCAGTTTTGTATTTTCCTACTAAATGTTAGATTTTGCCATTACATTTACGTGAGAGGCAAGACAGTAAGATTATATATGGTTATCTGAAAATAAAGAAGCAACGTTATGTAGGACAATCCACGTATACACATATATGTAAGCACTGTGTACATTACAAGAAGTACGTGCGACGCTAAGAAAATACATTTTTATAACTTTCTTCTGTACAGCTAGTGAAATGCGTCAACATCAATCATACGTATAATTAAAAATTATATCAACTCTTGAATGGGTTTGGTTATATTTTTATTTTTTCGATGCGATATGTTATTTTTATTATTATTATTACATGTTCACACGTTAAAACACACGTGCAATAAATGTGATTTGATTAAAAATTAATCGTTTTGTTTTATATGCTCGATAATATTATTTAAAATATTTAGAAGTTACTTATAGAATAACACAATTATTCAAATATGTTAATAGTTTACAGAAATGTGCGTAAAAAACCAATGTTTTCAGCAACAACGTTTGTAGTCGCTTAAAAAAAATTAATTAATGCGCAGCTTAATTTATATTTAAAATCGATGTGTTAATATGTTGCATGTGTACATATAATAGTGTAATAGTAAGTGCGAAATTCTGTAAGGTTTGGTTGTAAAACGATAAATTTAATACGCAGTGTAGGACGTAAAAACGAATACCTATAGCGATTGGTTTGCAAATGAATAACTATAGTTAATAGAATTTTTTAGTATTCCCATTTGTCCATTCGAAAGAATCTTGCCGAGCAATCGGTAGAAAACTGCTCGAAGGGCTACAACGACGATCGTATTAGACCTATATTTAGGCAAACACGTGGAATAGAACTATTTAAATAAGTAGGTATAGATAAATGCATACGTAATGCAGCAAGCCTATAATGTATAATATAATCGCACTAGATTTTATTTTATTTTATTTTTTTTTTAATCGGAACCCACGTAGACCTTCACTAACAGACTTCATTACAACAAGGTATACAACAAAGGGAACCGTGTCTAATATAATTACGCATTATAATTTTAGTAACTTGAATTCGATTTTTATGTAGGCTAAATTTTAAGAACTAGGCTGTCTAGTCATTAAAACACCTCTGGATAATGCGTATATGTCATATCTATAATAGTGTAACATAATAATGAGTGTTTATCCATGTGGGCCGCGAACAATTTCAAACTATAAAGATAATATTAATAATAAAATTAAATTGAAATCAATATATTTTATTACCTATTTCTTTTCGTATACTTTCTTATTTTATAACACTTTAACGATTTAAACGAACTATTTAATTTGTGTTTTCAGTGTGTAATAAAATAAACTAGTTTGATCCCTAAATTAACACTAATGAATGTGTTAACATTCAAGAACGTCAAACCAATAAGTGATTATTATATTTTAGTTTATGCTAATTGTAATAAAATTCAATTTTGAACTATTCGTTAACTGCCATGTTCAATTAGATAGATACGAAATATAAAATGTCAAGTTTAGTCAATGTTAAGTTATCAACAGAGATTATACTTCTTTAAATAATTAAAGCTATTTTTTCAAGTAAAAATGATATATATCGATATATTTTTTGATAAAACCGTATATTTACAGTACGAGTAGCAGTTGACGTTGAAATTCCTTCGGTAATCCTATGTAGTTATTTATACAACGAAATAATATATTATTAATAATAATTTATAATACATAAGGCACTATTGCTTAGAATTATAATAATGAAGTCTACTCGTTGTTAAATGATAACCAAAAGTATTAACATAATTAAACGTATAATAATAATGCAATACAATAGATTTCAAGTAGAAGTGGACCAAGGGAGGGCGCCCCGTTCAAACATCCTCTCAAAATTTCAACGAATTAAGAAAAAATGTATTGCTCAATATTTTTGTACGATTTAAGTTTAATGTCATAAACATTTGCCAGAGTTATTCGCATAATTCAATGTCCATCAGTTTACTATCATAAAATTAATTATTACCAAATTAATTATATTGTGAAATAAATATACGTGAAATTTATGGTAGTAAAAGTATTGATCCTCTTACCTGAAAAATATTTCTATGCAAGCCCTCGAATTCAATGCTCGATAAAACTTTTCGAATACAATTTGCGTCTGCCGGGAGGTACACGGCGTGCAATGAGAAACCGAGTCATTAAATAGTGCGATTTAATATATCCTAAAGACATAGGTGTAGATATTCTATAATAATAAAGTCTCGGTAGTGTTTGCGAAGATTAACCACGTCTGCAACTAATAATTAATGCCGTAACAAGCTTTTGCGTGGCCCTAGGCAAAGTCAATATGGTTTCCTCCGAATTTGTTTCAAGTGTGAGGTCCTAGGTAGTTGTCTAAGTTGCCTGTGCGCTAATGACGACAATGCCAACAATTCTGGTCGGACGAATCATATTCTAGCAATTATGACCAAGATTTTCTTTTTTCAGTGTACTTATCGTTCAAATGTATACGTGCTTAAAGCACGATATGCGCGTAAGACCGACGAGCATAGCCCTGCAAAACGTCAGAAACTGAGTAATAGGGGGTGCGCATTTGAGTGAAACTAAAATCAGTTTCTTTTTTTTTTTTGTTCACATAAAATAAGTGCCAAAATATAATTGGCCAAGGGCTCCGAGGGCCGGCACTGGCTGCAGCCGTTCCTCCGGAGCTGTCCCGTCAGTCGCACGTCGTCAATACAAATAACACATGTCCTCGTGCACGCGTGTCCTGCGACGTGTTGTTCAAACGGGTTTGCGGTTTGCAAAAAAAAAAAAAAAAAAAAACTCTGTCTAGACGAAATCGGGTATGTCCAGCAGTGGACGCATGGACGCACTGGAGTCCAAATATTGGGGGTGCTGAAATTGCTGAAAATAAAATTAAATGGTATTTAACTGTAATTACTATAGATTACATAGATCTGAGGGGAAAAAAAAACAGGAGTGCTACATTTGAACTCAGGGGTGCTAAAAACCTTATTGCGCCCCCCCCCCTAGTTGCGCCTACGTACGGGTCTGTTCTCGCGCGATCGTCGTACGAGACGTCGCCCTTGTCGCGCGTGTGCGACGTTGTATCGCTACGTAATTTGACCGTTTCGTGCCGTTTTTATTTTGGCCGTTTTGTGCCGTTCTTATTTTGTGCCGGTCTCGAAACGTATTTCGGCCGGAGCCGCAGCCGTCGATGGGCACCGGCGGTCCGAACCGCGCGCGCCGGCCGCCGAAACGGTTTTCTCCCACGGCGGCGACTAGGAGAGGAGATAGTCCGTTCGTTGGTCGCGGCGGTCAACCGGCTCCGCGCGTTTATTCCGGCCCGGCTCTTCGCACACCCAGTCTCCGGAGAGTCTCTCACCTGACCAGTTTCGCCAGCGTGTCCATCCGTGCACGTCGTCTGCGGTGTTCACTCGTCGTCCGTGATCGTCTCGCGCACGTCGTCGTCGTATTTACCACAGCAGTTGCGTACCGGCGCGGTGTATACAGTGCGCTCGTTTCGTTCGTCTCCGTATTTCATTTATTTATTATTTATATATATATATTTTCTATTCACTCCCCCGTCCGATTTTCATCCGTTTCACCGTACGTGGTACAGTAATCGTCCCCGCGATACCGCATCCGCCCCCCTTCCCGTGTTATGCGCGCGACATGAACAGATACTACGAGGCGTACCCCAAGACCGGCAGCACTATGTTGACGCTGCCGCCGCCACCGTTGTCCGACCCGTCGGCCACGTGGAACTCGTACAGCTCGGAGCCGGTGAAGGCGTTGCAGGGCAATCGGATCAAGCCGGACCGGAACCGGCACGCGGTCAACGTGCAAAAGATGCAGTGGCGTAACTCCAACTGGGTGGACGGGTTCCCGGAGCTGGTCAGCTCGATGACCATCGCGGACGTGAGCCCGAGGTTCGCCGTGAAGCGCATACTGCTGCTGTACGAGAACGCGCAGTACCGCGAGGCGGCCAACTTCGTGAACCGGCTCAGCCATGGCACGTTCAAGGCGATCCTGGATCAGCTGCCCGTCGACCTGTTCGTTGAGGCCATGCCGCACAGTCTGTCTATACTGGAGGCGCTGTACGCAAAGGTGTTCCTGTCGTCCGACTGCGGCATCAAGGTGCTGCGGCCCGACCACGTGCTCATGCGGCTGGTCAAGTTGTTCACCGGCACCACGGGCGGCGCGGAACGATGGTTGGGCAGCACGCGCAAGCTGCTCAAAGTGATCGTGTTGTCCGAACCGAAGCTGCGCAAGGCGCTACAGGTGCGGCGCCGCTCGCTGGACAAGGCGGTCGAGGGCCTGGGCCAGCACGGCCTGGTCGGCACCAGCGACGAGACGCTCACCAACCTGCACGACGCGCTCAAGGTGGAGTTCCAGAAGTTGGTGGATACGTACAAAGCGGCGCTGCTCAAGCTCGAAGAGCTCAGCTTATCCGGCAAACGGGACGGCGTGAGTAAGGGACCGGCGCCGGTGCAGGCGTCGCATCAGCGGCAGTTGTCCCTGCAGCAGACCGACATCCAAGAGCGGCTGATCAAGAACAAAACGCTGCTGAACGTCGTTGAACCCGTGCTGGAGAACAAGTCCATGGCCATACTGCTGACCATCCTAAAACGGCGGGTCGAGTACGACAAGGACGCGTTGTTCCAGTTCACGCAGCTTAGGAAGGAACTTAAAGTCGAGTCGGAGCACGTGGTCGCACCGCTGCTAATGAGATACTCGCACGCTTGCGAACAGGTGAGACTTTCCTTTAAGCGACTATACTATACTTATGTTTTAGTCATTATTATCTTTATACTACCTTATTTTACTCTTATCCTCAAAGACGCAATTAGGGGAGGCTGGAAGGGCTAAGCCCCCTCAATAATATTCAGAGCCCCTCAAAAACCATGTCGAACTTTATATTATTATATTGATAAATAAAAAAAGAAATATGTGATTACTACTGAAAAAATTAAATTAATATTTATTTTTAAATTTTACTTGCCTTCCAATAAACACATTTTTTATAGAGGGTGAAAGGTGGAAAAAAAGTTTCTGAGATTGAAAAACATATGGAAGGGGCTGAAGCCCCCCAAATTTTTACTCTAATTGCGTCTATGCTTATGCTGTTACATATGCAGTATCGTAGTTCACTTAAAAGATTTTTTCGTACGAGTATCGCGTGAACTTGACAATGGGAAAAATAATTAAAAAATCTTATGATAAGGTTTAGTTTTCGTTGTAATGTGGTAGGACTATTCGTAATGGTAACTGTGGACTAGCAATTTCCAATGTTTGCTTCGCCGAACCTAAGGGTTTTGCAAGACGTATGTAAATATTAAGAGTGGTATCTGTAATAAACTTTAATCATGAACTATCTTTAAAACGTTTTTAGAGTATTGGTGTTTCAATCAATAATTGAGAAATTGGGGTTGAGTTAAGTACGTTGGGGTTCCACGAAACAAAATCTCTTTCCTAAGGGTTCAAAAGGTTTTGTAAAAGTTTGGAAACCGCTGTAGTAGAACAATTTCGTGCGATTGCGAAATAATTATTTTTACTCCAGAAAGAAAAAGGCTTCGAGAGAAAACATACAAAATCGGTTTTCAATACTGCTTAAAATCAGATGCGTTATCAATCGCACCTCTATTTGATAATCGGAAAAAAAATCGAAATGTTCGCGGGTCCACGGTGGTTGTACTTGACGGCTTTGTATATTTTAAGAGATTTCAACGTGGCACGCGCAAGGGTGATTACGGGGCGGGTCGAATTACCCGGAGTCTTGTTTTGTCGGGAAACGATTACGGTAGCACACAACCGCACGCCGTTGTCGTGAGATTTGCAGAAATATCGTACGCGTTGCGGCAGTGATGTTGAGATCAATGACCGTGTGGACAAGTCGACTGTCCGTGTGGAGCGTTGCTATTATATCCGAGGAACAAGTCGCACACACGCACAACATCCGTTTTTCTCACATATTCATATTTTCCCATTATGTTCGCGTTCTAAACGTTAACGTGGTGCACGGGCGCGTATGTGAACGAACTGACGTGCGTGATATGATTTTTCGCAAACTGCACCCATGTAGGTACTATCAGGTGTGTAACGGTGAATACGTAGTGCTTATACGAACACGGCGCTACGTGACGTCTTAGAGCACTGCCGAGCGATATCGATATTCTATAAATTTACATAATATTATTAGAGGTTTACGATTGATATGGTGGTGTGTACGTAGGTCCCCGATGATCCACATTTATTGGCGTCCGAATCGTATAGCGTCCCTGGTTTACTTTCGGCTACAACTATTGTTTACAGACAATTATTTCTGCGCCCATGAAAACGAGTTTCATCCGGTTTGTATCGGTTGCACTGCGACACCCTTATATTTATATCGAAAAACGCACAAATACGCGATGAGCACCTGTAACAGTTACAAAGAAATGGCGATCGGTCTTACACTTATTAGTGTTTCGTGTCACGTTTTCGTTTTATGATTTTATTTGTGAAATCGAAATATTTTATGTCAGATAGGCACATGGGGGTGTGGGAGTGTGGAGGTGGAATATACCGGGATTAATGAATTCTGGCGTTTCCAAAGTCTTGGACCGAATGTGCGCGCCTACGCGGTGGATCGTCGTCGTTATTGCCGCAACGGAGTGTTGACGAAACGCGACCGTCGTGTGCGCTGTAAAAAATGTTGTTAAATTTCAATTAACCACACTTTTTTTGTAAATTTACGTAGAAAATTGTTTACAGTGTGCGCAACGTTTGTTGGCCCTGCGCGATGCGATGCAATATCACGTATGAGCTTCACAACAGCGAACGGTGCGTGAACGTTTTGGACTACGGTAGTAATTAGCATTTTCGTGTATATAATATGTATACCGTCCGATGACGCAATTCGTGAATGTGGTGCGTATATTACGAAATCACGCGTTCCGATTGCTAGTCATTGTCTTCGATTCGCGCACGTAATGACGACAATCGCAACGAACAGCGTTCGGCGGTGTTATAAACGCCTATACATGTGTATTCAATTCGGAGGCCTCGCTCGCCGTATGCGTGAAATTAATTTTAATTTGCAGCGCACGGAAACGGTACGTCAACACGATGCTCCGGCCGGGATGCGATGCACGCTATAAAAAATTATATAAATCATGTATAATATATGTTATGATTTAGGGATAAATCATTTCTTGAAATCTTGATCGATCGTTCCTGTGGTGCCTACGTTCTAGAAACTTATTCGATTCGAATAAAATTATAATATATTACATTTTACAAACGAACGATTTCGAGTACCAATGTAGAATAGTATAAATATGGTGTTAATAATCGTCCGGTTCAAATCTTTGTAAATTCAAATAGTATATCACCACTAAACACTATACCAGTAACTGCTTTAACCGTGCCTACGTATAAATTATCACAACAAGATAAATAACGAAAAAACAATCACACTTACGAGGTTTAATGAACTTGCAATCATTAGACACATATTACGTCATTACCAGGCCGCAATGTATGCGTTTCGAATATCCTATTAAACGCCAGACAAAATAATCGAAGTCATTATTCATATTATACTCTGCATATTAAACGCGCGCCTATTTTATGGTACCAAAACTTCAAATGGTAAAAATTAAAATTTACAATATTTAGCCATCAATAAGCGTTATATTTCATAGTTCGCTAGAATAGAATATCTGTATCCCGCACGAATAAGATACCTCTTATTATTATAATTATATATATTTGCAAGCACACTTTGAGTGTTATTAAAAAGTGATAGATTCACTATATTCAAATGCATTACGTTTTTGTACAAAACAATGCATTTGAATTATTATTTTCTTCGAAAAACAATTACATAACGTTCTAACCGACAGTATTTTTTTTATAAAAGTATACAAATAAATCTATTATTGCACTTTTAATTTCCCACGCGAAAGTAACTATAGTAAAAAAACATTTTAAATTATAATAACAATAATCAACATGTAAACTAAGAAAGGCAATAAATTAGTAAAATTTTATAATCTTAATTTTTTTTAAATCCATATTATATAACCGAATAATGTAATCCTTATAATAATAGGAATTTAGTGAGGTAGAGGAAGTAATTATAGTTTTGACGTAAAATTATTTGAAAATGTCTTTTAATAAGAAAATAATTATAGATAATGTGAGAATCTTTTTTTTTTTTTGTACTGGTACATAAAACGTATACTTAAAAGCATTATTTTACAGCCTATATTTCGAAGCCTCTTATTTGTGTATTATAATTTCAAGTTATTAGCTTTTATACACAATTTATTCTTATGAACGAGTATAATTTAAATTAATTAAGGGTAAATGGAAAATTGATTTTTAGCCCACCTTTACTCCGTGGTGGCACGATGCGGGTTTTATTAAAGGAGCTGCTTCATGGCTTAAATGGTAGTGTTTAGTGATAGAAAAGTTAAAAGAATTGTTAAATCATTTTTATTTTTGAAAATGCGATGCTAAGCGAAGTTAAGTATTAAATATTTTATAGATTTTATTTAAATTGTTTATAGTTTTCCAACTTTTCTTAACAAAATACTTTTTCAATCAAAAGTTTTGCCACATAGTTTCTTATCTTTATACTAAATTTCTTAAATGTTGAATACGGTATTTTTTATAAAAAAGTCTATAATTTTTTATTTATTGAATTACTACAAACTATGTATAATATTATTTTATATACACTTTTATAGTTAGAATTATATAAAAAATCTTAGGCTTTTTACATCAAATTTCAATTTTAAACACTAATAACTTTTCGATTAATTAAATTTGGAGTATACTCAAAGTAATAACTTTGACTTTGGGTGTGGGTACTCGATACACGTAACTGCTTCATTGGAAATTAAACTTTGCGCCACCATTGCCTGTTCTTATAGTATATATTTGTTCGTTAAATTTATTATTAGTTAACATTTTTGTTTTTACGAATACCAGTATAAAAGAGGTATACTCGTATATAATTATGTAATATCCAATTGTTGCTGAAATTTTGTCCAAATCATTCATCTAGAAAATATCAGTCGTCAAATTTGCATTTATAATTTTTTTAGAATATTAACATATTAATACTTTTTTAAGAAATATATAGATCTATTATTAAAAAACTAATAAAATATAAAATTCTTTGAACGTGTTCGATTTGAAAGACAATTCAACGTTTCAAAAGAATTTTTAAAAACTCTTTAGGACAACTAGAAAATGAATTAAACCTATTATATTTTATACAAAGATCGGAAATAATTTTATGAAAATAAAAAATGTATTGGATACACCGTACGTATTTTATTTAATACGCATTTCATATATTATCGTGATGTCTTTATCGGCACGACCGCAGAACATAGCATTAAGGATTAACGGGTTTTAGAATTTCTTATGCGTAGGTATATTTAAATAATTGGTAGGTATGTAGGTTTATTACTTTAAAATAGTTTTCCAGTCAATGACATTTAAATATTTTCGGAAATTCAAGGTTTGCTTAAAACACCTCGGGACATTGACTATTTTACTTTACTGACCCACTGTAGCGATCTAGCAACGGAGTTATATCTTCTGTTGTGATTCAAACTGGTTAATGATGTGTTGTTTTGCATAATAATTACTACGATCGTTACAGCCTTTCTAACTGGTATTTTCAAATGGAAACTATACCTGATCTCCGTTATAAATTATGTATGCGTTTAATAACGATTAACAACAATATAATCCGATCGCGTTTAGAAAATTTAACATTTATTTTATTTTTTATTTTTATTATATATGTAAGCCGAGGAATCTATGTCCATTGACATACAAATAGTCTTAATGGTTCAAATTTTTGGATACATAATTACATATACAATTTACAAATTATAAACTATTGATAGGATTAATCTTGGTTATAAAGGTGATCATGAGGCTTATGTTGTCTGGGTGAAGTGTTTCCGACAGGATGTTTGATACTCCTGCTTCCCGTTTTAACATTTACTGTACATTGTCTTAAACGCATTATTTTGGTGTCGATTTCGAATCCTAATTTTTAAATAATCCACGCTGTAGCATTTAAACGAATCGAAAATGTAAATGGAACCAAGATAATACCTATACGAGTTAACAATAATGTTCAATTATTTATTTTATTTCACTGAGTGGTCGGAAAATAATATTTTTTTATTCGACTTTTCAAACTCAAAGAGTATCAACTTTCGAGTTATTTATTTTGCACTACCATAATTGTCTGTATATATTCAAGTCGCATGATAAATTAAGCCCTTCCTTTATCCTCTCACTCAAACACAAATTATTTCCTTTGTCCGGTCCTCGATTTGATATTTATGTTTACTTATGAATTATGGACTAGTAAATGTATTGACCGCTGGTTTTCCTCGTGATAAGCAGTTTGAATTCGTATCCAGTGAAATTATTTATAATTATTAATTTTTAGTATCGCAAGCAATTATTGTATTCTAGTTATGGTTTAGAGTCAATAAAATACGCTGAATCATTATTAATTTACACTGTTTATTATTAAAATTTCAATCGCGTTATGTGATGCAAATAATAAATAAATCTTATGGAGTTTAAATAATGCATAAATATTTCATAGGTTCGTGCTACAGCCTACGATTAACAGTGTATATACTAATGATAAGCGGAAATTCAATAGTCCACGCTTTTCCGAATCGATTCGAATATAATCGATTCGAGATAAAATGTACACATTTGCAGGAATAAAAATCCTTCCCCGCACACCTACACACTGTACAGCTTTGGGCACACTTGCTTCATAAATTATAAATAAAACAGAGAAGCAGTTGAAAGATTCAACCCAGCAGTTGTCATGCGTAGATTCGGAGTTCCGCTTTACATTCTTGGTGTCGAACGTTTACGATTTATAGTGAATTTTGTATAAAATATGTTGCTGCAGCCAGTTGCGCACACAGGATTTTTTTTCAGGGGAGTTTTGCTATTAATAATTTACTATAATAATTAATGTTGTACCTAATGTTACATTAATGTTAACCCTATGCGAACGTATTGTTAATTGTTGTACAAAAACAGTATATACGATTTATATATTTACATGGAAAATAAACCCCTAATATGATACTATTTGTTATTATTCTGTATACTTAATTATTATACTTCTTAATATAATATGAACAGTTTATAAGGTCAACGAAAACTAAATGAAAATTGTTAACTTGTTATACCAGATAGAATAGAATAATGAATAATGTAATAGAATATTGTATGCATAATAGTATAATTTTATAAATGTAATGCCAAAATCGTTTGTGATGCTTAGGTAAGGTTAAAATTGAATGAAGGAAGACATTTCGTGGGGGGGAATGACCTCTTAAACCCCACCCCCTGTGTGCGCCACTGGCTGCAGAATTTGGTGTTAAAAATGAACTTACACGCAAATCGTTTGTCGTAATTCGTTTTCGTTAAAAACAAAAGATGTTCATGTTTCTCCTTCGACGTCCAACAACACCGGACGGAAAGTGCATAGCTACTCGGACGCACACCGAAATAATTATCGGTCTGGAATATTGGATTTTTATTATCGGTTCGCAGTTGTGGAAATCACGCACACTATTTCGCGTTATTAAATCGTTTTCACGCGGAGACCTCTGACTGCAGCTGCATCACCACACACTGACCTCTCGTGTACGTGTATACGTACATTTACTATACGTATTTCTTAATACGTATTTATATATATGTTCCTACTCAGGAGTCCTGTGCACTATTATTACTGTTATTTTATTACACCACCAGAGCATCGTATAGCATACACGGTAATACGACGAGTCGCTGCGGCATTAATCCCATGCGTTGGTCAACTACACTACACTGCTATAAGAATGCAATGTAATTTGTTATTGTTCTCGCGATGGTCAACGCATAGCGCATGGTAGAGGGTTGATTAGGTTTTCACTACGCCAACCTTCGACCTCTGCGGTCGTTACAAATGGATCGAGTTCCAAATCAACAAATAAACGTGCGCTGCGCTATTTGTGTGTATGTGTTAGGGTATGCGTGTGTGTGTATGTGTGTGTGTGTGTGTGTGTGTGTGTGTGTGCTCATGCGTGTATCTTTCTGCTAGTAGAGTACATGTTATGTTCTCCTGGTACAATTATCGAAATATCGACGACGACGACGATGATGATGATGAGAGAAAGTATATCGATTCGGTCGACAAAACAAATAAATATCGAGATGCGAATCGTTCCGTGGTACCGACAAGTATAGATATCTTTGAAGTTTGCTCGTGGCTCGTCCGCGTGCCAACCCCAAAACGAAACTTTCTAATTACAGGCGGTCATTTTATGCATTCGTATTAAGCATGAATAATATAGGAACCGTAATATTCGGACGATAATAATATGATGTACGCAACGAACAACGACGATATATTGTTACATTGTTTTAAATTTTTTTTTAGGTTTTGGAACTGATGAAGGAAGTCGCCGAGGACGAAGATTCCAGCGATATATCTGGCTATCATTCGGACTCGGACAGTGCTATAATGATGTCGGGAAATTCACCTTATGTCACCAAAAGAGCAAGACACAATTTCATTTCACGATCAGGTAGTTTTACACGTTATTTGTTGGTTGCATTTTTTTTCCTATACATGTGAAAATCGTTTGGTTAGTGTATATAACGGGGGTGGCCAACTTGCAACCCTAACTTTCGTATGTGTCTCTTGTCATTTTCAGATGCGGCTCGCTTTTATTTATTAAATTAAAATTTACTTATCATATAATTATTATTTTTGATTTAAATTTTTTAGGTATACATTTATAAAAAAATGATCAAATTGTTTAAAATTTATCTATAAACATTTTAGAAATAATTGTATTTATCCGTGTGCCCCGCGAATCTATTCATGTTGGCCACTCTTGATATATAATGTTAACAATTTACAACTGTAACTTTAACAAAATAAGTTAAAGTGATAGCATTTCTTTTTAAGTTCTTAAATTGAATAATTTTTACAGTAAATTTCAAACATGTTTATTTTATTATTATTGGTTCGAAAATAATTATACTAAAATTTAAACGATTACGTAATCTAATTAATTTCATATTACAGTTCGAACTTAATTGAACAGAATATTTCAAACACTCCATATATCAATAAATGTATATGTATATAAATATATATTACATAGAGTACCAATAACAAAGGTTTTTAATTAAAACGTTTTGAAAACGTAAAGCCATTAACTTTTAAATCTTAATAATGCGTGTAAAATATTTGTCAGAATTGATTAATTTTTAAAACACACACCTATATTAAAATAGTGCAAAGAAATTTTTTCACACTGCAATTCTGCCGCATTGTAATCATATGTTTATTTTTTCTTTAAGTATACCGCGTTTATACCACTTAATAAAAAAAAAAAGTGGAAAGTTAAATAATGAATTTCTATGTATACATACGAGCATGGGCGCCAATTATTGGGGATGCTGCGGTGCTCGAGCACCCCATGAAATAAATATAACATACAAACATTCAATACGTTAATATTGTACGTCGTTTAGAAATAACCATTTTTAATAAATATATGTTTTTGGTTTTATTGTTATTTTGGTCGTGCTGACGACGACGACTGCGACGATAACGGTATTATATGCAGTACTTACGTAATAACAATACAATAATTATTAATAATGTATAGTGCGTGTAGTAGTCTGCACTTAGTAGTTCGGTCAACAAATGTACAAAAATGATATCAACGGGTAATGCTTTGTTGATTTATTTATTTTCATTACATGATTATGATTTTTATTTAGGTACAAGTTAAATAATTTAGGATTTCGGGCACTCCACGGGAATCGGAAAATTCGACGCCCATGCGAGTACAACTGGTCTACGTACTAAACCAGGTTTTGATGAAATTTATTACAGAAACTAGTTGAGAATTAGTATTACACGCATTTCCGCAATAATACGACCGGCCTTCTACCCTCGGTGTGTTGTGGGGTTTAAAAAAAATAAAAATGAGAATGCAACATAAATCATGAGCGGGTCGGGAACAAAGGGTTAAATTGCTGTTATAAATTTAATCGTTGCCTCTTGCGTTCGAAAACGCTCGGGCCATACGTACCGGAAATCTTGCGGAAAAAAAAAAATAAATAAAACAATCCTGGTCCAGCGGAGCCGCTGTATAGCCGCTTGACCCGCGCGATTTGCGTCCGCGTGCGTGATGTACATGCGCGCAACAACATCTCGTACGCGTATAACAATGACCGTAATGTTATGCAGATCCCCGGCACTTCTAAGGGTGTTTCGTCACGACTCGAATGTATTAACGCACTCCGACCGTAAGCGCATTCCGACCGCGTCTCGTCCGCGACCCTTTCGCGATCGCGCGCGCACCTCACGACGACATTGTACGTGCACGTGCACGTATACGACATGGGTGCGTGCGAACGGCCGGAAGCGCCGGGTTACGAATCCGGAACACGGCGGGACCGTTTTCGTGCGCGGGCACGGTGATGTGTTCATCTCGTCCCCGTCAGCGGTCCGCCGAACCGTTGTACAATTACCGCGCGGTGGGCGCTACGCGCACGTCGCCGTTGACCCGTTGTGCCCCGTGTTCGCATCCGCGAGCACGCGTGTTCGGGGACGACCGGTGCGGAGAAAGCGTCGCTATTATTTTTGGCGCGCGCGTGAGAACGTCCGTCGGAGGATCGGCTGTAACAACAATGAACCGGACAACAGAAATGTTATCGTAATTCTTTCCTTCCCCCCCCCCCCTTCACTCCGTCCCGTACGTCGTGCGACGTCCCGACGCGCGTTTCGGGCGCGCCCGCGGCCCGGTTCGTTCTCGATCGTCTTCCGTTCCGCGGGCGACGACCACCGCTCCCGCGGACACGTGTGCGTCACGATCGCGTCTCCGTCGCGCGTTACGTCTGTACGACGTCGTGTCTCCGGGTAATTACGGTACCGGGCAAACGCGAACGGTTATCACCGCGTTCGTTAGTCATTTTCCAGCGCGTTATTTTTCACGCACACCGTTCGGAGACCACCTAGAACACGCGGTGAGACGCGTTTCCGGTGCGTACGGCAAACACAATATCTAGCACAGGTGCCGCGCGCGATGTCCACCCGTAAGAAAAACGTGCGCGGACCGACGGCCCAAGCCCGGATTAGGAGGGGGGGCAAGAGGGACGCGGTTCCGGGGCCCATATTTATCCCCGAAATATATATATTTTTTTAACGTTATTTTTTCGTGTTTTCGAATAAAAAAAAAATATATATAGTTTAGTTACTAAACTATATATATGTATACTTTTTTTTATTTACCTATTAAATTTTAATAGATAAATTATTAATAATATATCAAATATGTTCTTAATTTTTTATCACGAAAAATAACTAAATGATAATACATTTTTAAATTTGAAAAAGGTATCATTTGGTGAAAGTGATACTTTTAGTTTAGAAAATGTTTTTATGAAAAATCATTGCAGGATGTATTCCGAAACGGTTTGATTGCTCTCAGATTATATTTTACTATCCCAGTCACCTATTGTTCAGCCGAAAGAGCATTTTCAAAGTTAACAAGAATAAAAAATAAATATAGAATAAGCCAGACTCAAGAAAAATTAACATCGTTAATGATATTATACTCAGAACATGATATTTTGCAATTGATAGATTTCAATGGAAGTTTACAACAGTTTGCAAAACAGAAAGCAAGAAAAAAAATTAACTTATAGCTCTAATAACCTATGAAGTGTGTTCTTTATATTTATGTATATATATATATATTAAATTAATTTATATGTCTTATATTTTTTTTTTGTATAGTACAATCGTATATAATAAATAATAATATACAGTCCTTAATATACGAAGTAATATAATTATTTTTAAGTTCGAGTTGAAAGGAGGGCCCACTAAGTGTTTAGTGTCCCGGGGCCCAATTGATCCTTATTCCGGGCTTGCCACGACCTAGTGGTCTTGGGCGTCGTTGAAACAATAATTTATTTTACGTGTGTTCCGATAATCACTTTTTTTTGAATTTTTGACGTGCAAACTAATTCATATTATTACATCTCTTGTACGCGAGTTTGCACTGTAGGTTTGATAATATTATTCGTATTTTAGCTTCGTTTCAATATCATAACTTTTCTCATTAAAATGTTTTTTTTTCCTTGGCGATATTTTTGCAGGCAGTTGACGGAAGGATTATGTTGGTACATTTATATCATATTTTCTTGTGGTTTACACCGCATGTATGAAATACGTACACATATATTGTTTACATTTCAGGTGCGCGCACTACATTTTTTCGTCTATTTTCTTTTCTACACGACTTTATTTATCGGGAGAAACGCAGCGTGTGAATCGTTTGAATATTAATTTTTTAACTCACTAATTAAAATATTCCGAGCAGAATCATAGCGTGTGCAGTATAATATTCGATGTATAATATATACTATATTACTATACTGCTATACTTACTATATAATATATACGAACCTACAAGACATTAATCTGGATTATTTTCGGCAGTTGTTTTATCACGACTTTTTTCGATATCGATGCAAAACTATTTCCGCTTAATAAATACACATTTAATTGTTACGTCGAGGGCCGTTGCATTACCGTCAAAATTAGATACCTATGCCCTTGTTATTTCACAGCTTCTAACCGTTTTCAAATAAAACGTCTCGTAATTCGTTGTTTCCGATGGGCGAATATTATCTAAATTGAGTGTTCCTAATTACAAATTTCTGTTGACGAGAAAAAAAAAATCACCTTATACCAAATAATCGAGCAACGACGTCTAAACGTAAGAATCGCTTATTTTTATGATATTATTAATATTACTCTATAGGAAGGTAAATTATAATTTATGTAGATAGGTTACGTATCCATATAGCGAATGGTATTCTTGTAATTACGGTGATACGTTTTTCTAGGACACGACGTAGTATTAATATTACGGTATCCACTTTTTTCCTTATGATACACATTATTTGATTTGCTCGAGAAAAATTAGCCGTAATTGACGAAAAAAGTTGAACTGCAACATTCCTGTTGTCGGACGCGATGCCGCGGGGAGTCGAACGCGACGCGGGAAAACTGTCTGCGATTGTATTTATTTATTGATTTTCGTCCGACGATAATTCTCTTACGAATGCGAGTTGGGTACGACAAAAATAATTATAAAGAATGAAAATCGATTTATCGGCAAGGCGTGCGGCGGAATAATCCGGCGACGTCTCGACTGTAATAATATCAATCGGTACCCGCGTGCAGTAATGACCGGCTGCGCGTCGTACCTCGTGTGTGTACAGTTTCTATTTTCACGTGATTAACCTCCTAACCATGTGGGTTTCGTTATTTTGTTCCAGTGCGATCGAGCAGCAATCACAGCACACGCACCAGATTGGTAATGAGCACCGGATCGAGTTCGGCGAGTCCACCGGACGGCGCGGAATCGTCGACGACAGGTAAACGCAATCATCATCATTACGTTCACCATCGTTACAATCGATTCAACGCCATACGTGCCGCATCATCATCATCATCAGAGGCGTATTTAGACTTACTTCTAGGGGGGGGGGGTGACTCTTTTCGCTAATTCAGGTTCAAATTTTACAAGTAAAATTGTTGGTAATATTTAAGCCAGGCGAATCCTTAATATTTGTGGTTTTTTTTTTTTTTTTTTAAACTAATGCCGGATCCACTTAGAATCGATTTTGTGTAGTTCTTTTTTAACACCTATTTGTGTTTTGAAAGTTACGCTTGTATTTTATTTGATTTTTCATTAAATATGGAACCGACAAAAAGCCCAACTTAGTATTCACAGCCACGCGTAATTTGATTTCGTTATAAAATGATCTCTATATTAATAAAATTTGAAATGTGTATCTCACATAAAATTAATTCCTTAAATACGGTTTCAGGGAGGGGCGATCACCCTATCACCCCCCTTAAAACACGCCCATGATGATGATCATCCATCATATCGAATCTCGTATGCAAGATACTACGTGTTACAGTAACTCGTGTTGAATTTTTGTTCGTGTGCATGGTAGAAAACGACGGACCCATTCGTCTCTATCTCCTCATCGGTGTTTATTTAAAAGACTGCGCACCGCAGTCACTCGATACGCCGTATTTGCCGATGGAAATCGATATTTTAATCAGAGTCAATTTCCGTACACATAGTCCATTAATTCGAACGGATCGATTTCAGGTTTCACGGACGTTATAGTATAATAATCTTCAGTTTGCATTGTAGTCGGATGCGAATTATTAAACAAAATTGGGACGCCGACAAGTAATTGGTGTTGGCAATTTTATTTGGTTATTTTGTTTTGTTTTTATACACCCGTCGTTGATGATAGTATAATATAATAATTCCAAAATAGTTCATAACATATCTATTTATTATTATATTGTTATTATTGTGTTATAATTTTTTTTTTCTTCTCTCTCGTTATTTGTTCAGCGGCACCGAATTGGGAATGGTCCACCGAGAAATCGATGAATACGTTGACCTGTTGTCGTAAGTGTGGACCGCAGGCGGCTTTGCAATTGCAGAACGTAAACGATGACCGAGAAAAGTTAGCCTTGCAAACGGAGCTGGAAACCACCAAACTCGAACTTGAAAGAACTAAAGCTAAACTCGAGTCCTTGGCCAAAGCTGCTAAGCAAACACAGGCTTCCAAGTAAGTTTTTTCTCTAATTTCATAGTTTTTAAATTTTTAATATCTGTAAACCACTCGATTAAAAGGAATACTTGCGAATACAGAGTAAAATAAATATAAATATAAATAATAAATATAAATATAAATAAAAATAAATACAATAAAAAGTTATTGTCGTTAAGTAATAACCATAATTAAATAATTATAACGACCTTCCATAATTGATCTTGATGCAAGTTTATAATATAACTTACAGCTGCAATGTATAGATACATAAGTTGTAGGTCACTTGATATAATTTTACTCTTACGAGGTACAAACTTATAAAGTATAAAATAAAACATATTTTTCCGTAAATGAGTAATTATTTTAGATAATTTCTTTGTAACCAATACTTTTTGATCGAATTTTATCGAAACGTACAATCACCTTTAATATTCTTATTATAGGAAATCAAGACATTGTGTTTATTTATTTTATTTATTTATTCTTATCGAAAATTATTTATTCGGTTTGCGTTTTATTAATATAATTTATTGAGAGTTAAATAATCATAATTTCGATCGACACGGAGAAATATGTATGAAGTATTTATTTTTAAATTGCAATACGCATATGGTGGTCACCCAATTACGGTAAATGTATATAAAATAAATTATATTAAATTTTAAACCATTAAAATAATTGATATTCGAGTACAAAAATAAAAATAATTCACTCGTTAGTATAGCAAAATTACACGTTTTAAAGAATACTGATTTGTTAACAATATCCAATTAGGTCGACAATTTTCAATTATTAGTGCTTGATTTTATCCAATAATAAGACCCTATGGAAATAATAGAGTATTTTCCTATAAAATAAGTTTACTTTTCATTGCCCTTGATAACACGACAAATAAAAAAATAATGCTTAACTTGGACTGTGTGAAATCGAGGGTTTGTCTCTTTCAAATGGAATTCATTGTTATTTCAACTTTGCCTGTTCAAAAACTACACGAATCGCACTGTTACAGTACAATTAATGTAGGTACGGTTGAATCTAGTAACGAATTAGCAAATTACTATTGTATTTGATAAAGGTCGACCAAAGGGCACATTACTCTATCCTCCTTCATCGAGTACAGATAGTGGAAATTCCACAAATGTTTAGTACGCCACGGACCAGACGCATTTTTCCCGCTGTACATATATAACGTCGAGCGGAAAGTTGTTGAAGAACTGTGCCAGGGGGAACGCTCTTCCCGCGGTTGTTTTGCCGTATGTTTTGCTTAATATTCTAGGCTTAATTCAGATGCTTCATTAAGTACGACTTTTAATTGAATTATATTGTACTCGGTTCGCGCTTGTTTCATTAGCAGTGACTCGCGTAGTCGCTGTACGAAGGATCAGACTGCAATTACACTGCGGGTCTAAATGTGTTTACTTTTTTATTAATATCTTGGTCGGCCGCATGTTCGGGGACCGAGGGGAAGTTCGAAGTAATTCAATCTTAAGTTTCGAAGTTTTCTATTTGCTGTTTCAAGTTTTGCTCAACGCGCCACGTTCGTCTCCCAATTATAATACTGTACATGCCAATCGTATAAACGGTTTATGTATGGACGTAGTAGTTGTAAAATGTAATCACATAGACATAAATGAATTAGAAAACAGTTCATAATTTAATTTTCTTAGATAACGATAATGTTTGATCATTTATACACCTACTCGTGTTCAACTGTACGATGAAATATAAATAAGTAAGGTTATAACACGAAGTATAAAGTTGAATTATATGAATGTTATAAATTATACTTCAAAAGAAAAATTGAAAATGCTTAACTTTCGTTTTTTGCGAAATTCAAATAGACGAGAAAGTTCTTAGTAATTTGTTTCAATAAACCATGTCGGATAGTTTAAGTTCGTTAATTTTTACCCATCGCTATACCAAATGTATTAAAATACTTTTAAAACGTTATGGGATTTTAATTTATAGTTTGCGTTTTATATTGTAGTTTACACTCAAATAAATTTCTCGTTAATTTAATCGGTTAACGGGTCGCATAGTAACATTATGGACTAAGAGCTTTAGTCGGATATATTTCGTACGAATATGGTAGTCAAACACGGTATAAATAAAAACGCTAAAAAAAACTTTCTCTCGAAATTTCTAGTGTTATTTTAGATGTTAATAATTACTAGGACGAGCCAATAAAATATTATCACTATCAAAGTGGTTTTAACAAGAAAATTGTATTGAAAATGATACACATGTCACAAAAGGGAATGTTTTGAAATAAGCTCGCATTGAATCTGTTGCCATTAAAGCATGTAGTATTCTTACCTTATGGTTGTTAAATGATTCACTGGACGAAATGAAATTATAACTACAGTTTACCCAGCTAAACGAGAATGAATGTATAAAATTTCCACGTAACGGACGAAATGTATGCGAATCTAAGTGACTAAATAAATAAATAGCTTATTTTTTTGAGAATTTCACTTGCAATTTGTGTTTTGTAATGAAAACCGAGAGCTTATCACGGAAAGATTTTATTTATGTATATATTCGTGTACACGTTTCTCTTTAACTGTATGTGTGTGTTTGTGTGTGTTTGAGCATATATTAATAAGCATTAGATAATATCGGTTCAAACAAATTTCGAATCCATAAAAAAAAATATATTTTTAGAAAATAATGAGTTTTACTTCTCCTCCACCGGAATCATGGAATATAACAGCTATTGTTCAAAGTAAATCAATAAACCATTCGGAAATGTAGACGTTTATCAGTGTTACTTTGTGCAAGAGTTATTGTACTTCAACGTCGACGAATTTGTCGGTCCAATTCAACAAAGTCGGATAAGTACTCATTTTCGCTGCAAAAGTATACCAGCACCTATACGCCCGACTACGGCGTTTAACAACATTTCTCCAGCCGTACACAATACGCTTCTTGTTAATGTATATTAACCTGTAAAACGCGCAGCTATTGACCGTGTACATAACAAATCTCCAACGCGGAACATTTCGGTCTGCAGACGATATCAGTAAAAATAATACAAAACCGTGTTATACTTGAACGGTATATGTTCACATCGAGTCGTACGGGATGGGAGGGAGGCGTTGTTTGCGCCGGGATATGTCCCGAAGGAATATTTTTTGCAATTAAACCGTCGCTCTTGATGGATGATTTACGGTTCGGACGAACAAGCCAGTCTGATGCGTAGGCTCTATTCCTTGGATGTCTCGAGAATAATACAAATGTGTATAATTTGCATCGTTCTCCTTCGGTCGGTTTATAATCCGTTTTTCAATTTATTCCACTGGATTGTACGCACGCACACACACAAACACATAATACATTGTAGTCGGATTGCGGGTCGGGATGGTTTGAAAAGATAATGAAGATTTTACCGACGAACCATCGCAAGTGTACACGAGTTGGTTTTTGTGAATTAAAGTGCCCGCCGCCGCATTGCAAATATATACGTCAGAATGGGATTTTTACGTAAAACAGATGTATCTCCACTGCTCAAGAAACACAATAAAGAATATTGTATGTTTATTGTAAAACGCACTTAAAAAACATTCGTACGGCTTCTAATAATTATGTACGGCGTATTTTATTTTGTAGGCCATTTCGATAGTATCGAAAGGAAATTAAAATTTATTAGCAATTACCTACACTCTCGTAAATGTTTATTATTATTATATTGTGTGTGTTTTTTAAAAGTTTAAAAATTGTTAGAAATTCCACTGCTATTAATTAGCTCGCGTTGTGTTTATAACACGTATAATTGAGCTGTTGCGAATTGGAAAAAGACGCGTCCAAGAGCATAGTAATTTTATATTGTGCGTGTCTCACGCCGTTTTACCTGCGTGTATCTTTACCTTATGGACAATGACTTTTTAAAATTTAAATGTGCTTGCCATAGTAAATTGCATAAAAAAAAATGTAATTTGTTATAATCTGCGTTCAAAGAAATATACTGGATGATTGATGATGATGAGAAAATCGTAACTAATTTCTAAATTTTAAATTGCATTAATAATTAGGCGTTTAACGAATGTCTTTGTTGTACGGTACTCGGGATATTTTAAATGTTTAATATTTACTTGATAAGTACTTAAATGCATTTCTAAATAAATGAAAATATGATCGATTGAGTGAACCGATTGGTTTTTATTCATAAATAATTTATTAAATAAAATAGTTGTAAATTCTTATGGTGTTTATTGTGTTTATACATGTTTAACCGCAAAAAAATTATTAATATGTATGTTGAAAATGCATTTGTTTTACAATAATAAAACAATTCAAATTTTTCTAATTATATATATATATATTTAAATTTTAGGTATACATATACTCAAGTATATAAACGTTTATACATTTTTGATTTTTTAGATATATTCTAACTATAAATTATTGTCGTAAAATAGTAGCTTATTATATACAACTAAGTTTTCCCCTGTAGATCTTCTAATAAAAACCTAATTATAATTAATATTGTTAATCAATTTTTTTTTTCCCGTAAATAAGTAAACAGAAAATACATTAAATGTTTAAATCCAAACAACTTTGACCAATCGTATATTTTCGGTTTTGATCCAAACAGTTTGGATACATTAATAATAATCTAAAAATAATTTCTCCGAAAAATGTACGATGCAAAAACAATTAAATTTCATGTTTGGGACGTACTAATCGATTGTTTAAGATACCTATCGAAATATATTAAAATAAAATTCGCTCGTTTAATAACAGCGTGAAACGGCTAAGCCGAATGTAACACTGTACGCGCTCGACGAGATCATAGCGAATTATTTTAAGAGAGTGAAGAAAAGATACAATTAATGACGGGTACGGTTTCCTTGCTGTGTCTGCGTCCGAATTTCATAGACTATTATGTTAACGGAATCTTAAACGGATATTGTACTTATGCGCGATTATCAATTCTAGGGAGTTGAGCGGCTCGAGATTGGTAAGATGTTACGGCAACTTGTACTCGCAAGCTCGCGTTGAAGCGCTGGAAAAATTAGACACGTTGCCGCAGCTTGTCGACGCTACAGAGCTTAAGTCGAAAATCCTCTTCTCCGTCGTCGTCGTGAGTACAATAACAATGTTATATAATCGAACCCTTCGACGGTGATTCTGACGCACGTTATCCCCGTCTGGCTCAAATTCGTGTTTCGTTTTCAGTTGGCGTTTAGGTCGACGCAGGCCATGTTGAACCAGAAGAAAGAGCAAGTGAAACGATTGTTGTTCTATCCAACGCCGTCCGGATCCGCGCACGTCGAGCTCGAAGCTTCCATCTGCACGTACCTAAGGAGAACAGTGGATACGTTCGATTTGACCCAGTGCATCGAGGTAAAAAAAAAAAATCGAATCTCAGATTCGTCGTCAAAATGACGATTTTAACAATCGTCATTTTTGCCGTTACTATTATTATTGCGATTGCTGTTGTTTTTGCGTTCGCGTTCACGCGCAACACTCGTAAACAATGTATTATTGCGCCGTCAAATATAAATACGATCGTGTCGTGTGTCCACAGGAAGTGAGTTCGCAGTTGTGGGCAACGTTGTACGACTACCCGTGTTTGAAATCTTGTGCCGCACTTCATCAATACATCTGTGACGCGGTGCGTTTAGCTTGGGCACTAGTGAATCAGGTAATTTTCGTTCCTCCTAGCATACCGTATTCATGTACACAACGGCGGCTGAAGATGAAATAGATACGGGGAAGGAAATATTATTCCTGATTTCCTAACGTTATGACTTGATAAAAATAACAGTCAATTCGGACAAACGTGTCGCAGCTACTAGTGTGTATTTTTTTTTTATTTTTTTTTCGTAAAAGACTAATCGATTCGAGTATAGCATTCCAATGCAGTCTTTGAACCAGTTTATTTTTCTTTCTCTTTTTTAAACGTTAAGTATAGAAACACGTACGATAGAAACCTACCTAGTTTTGGACCGGCAAATTTTTCGTGTAAAATAACTATGTCAGATAATGACAGATAATATTTAACTACATGCAGTTATACATTTTTTTTCTTTTATTTTATTTATCGTTAAACGATTACCATACCGCGAAGGTCTCCGGACCGCAGTCCATTCAGCTTTTCCGTAAATCCGTCCAGGAAGATAGATCAAGACATATTCGTACTATTCGTGTACGCGGACAGAGTTCAATGTGTCACAGCTATAGCTGCCGATTAAGATATCTACTCACATACATATATATGTATATATTTGTGTTTGTGTGTATGTGTGTGTATTTGTATAAATATACTTAGAGTTAAGTAATTTTGTTTTGCAGACGCCAAGTTATGTGTTGGAATACGAGCAGAGATCGTTCAAACGGGACCTACACGTCAGGTACCATTCGTCGAACTTGGAGAGCAATCAGGTTCGGACATACTTGTGGCCCGCGTTGCTTGAAGGGTCGACAGGGCCGTGCGTACACAAAGCGGTTGTGCTGACTTAGAATTTCGTGCTAAGAAAATGTTGTTAAATTATACTATTATCGTAATACACGCACGCACATATCATTTCGATGTATTTAGATTTGGCCAATAAGTAAATCGTTAAGCAATAGTTTATAATATTACATTTTTTTTTTACGTAAACGTTAACAGTATATTATACACAGTACACATTCGTATTTGTATTTTTTTAATATAGATATATGTAAGACTAATTTTTTAATAATAATTTTACGACTGAATACCGAAATAGAGTATATAATTATTAAAAGTGGCATAGTAGTAAGTTTAATTTATGTAACTTTAGTACACGAAATAGTGTAGAGTTTAAGCGTACAATTATCTTCATATTAATTTTTTTATTTGTATACTTAAATTATTTTGTATAATGTATACGACAGTATAACATAACGCCAAATTATTGCTCATAGATGTTAATAAATCATTGTAGTATTTAATCATAAGTAATAGTATGTCTTATCATTTTATTTTCACACATTAGTGTAAACTCGTATTATAAACATTGTTATAATTATATTTTTACGCACTCAATATCCATTTTAAGCGTATACGAACTGTTCGAATTTAAAATGTGATGATATGAAAATGAAAAACAGTAAGAACGAAATCGATTAACACAGTACTTTTCTAGGGTTTTTAATGTGGTAGATAATATTCGTGACGTTTTACATGATACCGTACTTTGGTATAACAATACTGTACAATATTATCGTTTGGTTGCTTCGATAATAATTGGTTAATCAAGAACCGTTGGAATTAAATTCTTCAACCCTGACGTACAAACGTCAACGAAAAAATTGTAATGTACTGTGTAGAGTCCCAATAACCGTTAAAACGGCAATCGCAGCTTTTTAAATGTTCTATCCGACGGGCTCGTCGATTGCGTTCAACGATGACGTGCGCACACACGTACGGCGGGTGTTCATGCAGCCCAGCGAGACATCGATATTTCGAAGGCCTAGGGACGAATAACGGGGGAGACGAAAGCATTGGAGCCTTCGAGAATTTCGAGGTATCGAAAAACGCGGATTACGTATAGCTGTAATACGAATATAACAAAATATACTAGAAAACATAAAAGAAACCTTACGGGGATCTGTTTTTTTTTCGATCCGTAACGAGATAACGATTTGTACTATACGGTGTACACGTTGTCGCAAGTTGTCTTAATTCTGATTGCTATATCGACTTTATTACTCCAAGCCCTGCAAGATGTGTACGTATTACACTTCGACGGTCCGCGTAATCACTGAAAACTCTATAGAACCAATGTTTTTTCGTTGTTCCACGGTTTTTCTATCTAATACGGAAGGGTTTTTTTTTTTACCGAGACACACCATGTCGTACAGGGATTTAATACGCATGTAAGGTTTGCCGATCTTGCACTTCTCGGCGCACTACTCACACACTGAGACAAATTTCTCGATCACATTTCTATACATCCGTAATTCACCAAGACCTCTCGATTACTACTACTATTATTAATTCTGTGCACTTCGTTTGGCTTGTCATGGTTATTTTTTTTTTTAGTTTTCCTGTTTGATTAAAGGTTTTCCACGAAAACTAGGGTTGTCATAATATTCTCTAAATCGACTTCGACGTAATAATAAAACACGTAATGCTCGTTGTATGTATATTGGTCGGTAAACATCGGATGAGATAATACGTCGTGTTGTGAAAAAATTGATACGTTAAACAATATAAGTACGACGAAAAATAAATGACGCTATGTGTTTTGTATACATATACAGTATGAATAGCGATCCCGAGTACGTATAGTATACTGTATTTAATTATATTTACTTTTCAGAGGTGTACGCGTGCATTCTTGTTGTTTACTTAGAAAATATTAATATTCAGAAGTTGAGACGCCAATGGTTAACTTTTGAAATGCGCCATATTTAAAATTGTAATAAAAGGGTAACCGAAAAAAATAAAAATAAAATAAATAGCGTATAAACGCATGCATTTCTCAAACTATAATATCTTTAGTCAGGGGTGTATTTAGGCAGGCGCTATGGATCCCGTTGCCAAATTTTTAAATATTTTGAGGGATGGAAAATTTTTATTTCGTACTTTACACACTGACACAACATACCCAAATGATTTAGCAACATGTTTCATAAATTAAGGTGTACATTTTCAAGGACATATAAAAAACATTAAAGTTAAGCTTACAACAATACAGATGATACAGTTTATAAGAGAACATGATTTTACTAGTGTTCATCCCTATGTTGAAGTAGCTTTACGTATTTTGTTGTATACACCATTTATAAATTATAGTGCAGAGTGTTGTTTTTCCACACTAAAAAAAAATAAAAAACTATTTACCATCTACAATGGCACCAGACCGCTGTTCGGCTTTAGCGGTATTAGTATTGGAAGCTGAAATAACCACTTCATTAGATTCTGAAAAAAATAATTAATGATTTTTCTAGTTCTGAATCAAGGAAGAAAAAGATTTGAATTTTGTTTTTATATTGTATATCTAGCAATTAGTAGAGGTTTTAATAAATAGTAATAATAACAAAATTTTTTTGTACTTGGGGGGGGGGGTGGCAAAATATGTGTTACCTCTATTCTGAAATTCTTAAATACGCCACTGTCTTTAGTTGGACTAACGGTAAAATAGAAATTTATAAAAGTCAGTATACCTTGAATTTCTACTTGTATTAACAATCGCCATACGATGTGCACACGACCCGCGGTAGATTTAACTATATGTTGCGTTCAAACTTATCTGGAAAATAAAAACGTGTTCTATTATAATGCATATATGCCATTTCCTGTTATTGATATTTTTCCGTACTTGCCAAAGAACTCGATGATGAAACGAGCATGGCCGATTTCGGCCAAAAACGCACCCTTCCCTTTTCGGTCAAATAAATAAATAAATTTTTGTTTTGGTCGAAAAGTGAATCGGCCAAAAAGGGAAGGGTACGGTTTTGGTCGAAAACGGACTCGCCCGATTAAATTACATTTGTTAAGTAGTTCTGAATTTCGCGGAATATTTAATATTTTTCAGAAATAATTTTTTAGGTTTTGCGCGTTCATGTGTACACGAAAAAAATGCAACACAGTCACACAGCAGTCCGTATAACATAATTGTTATCGTCAACAAACTACGTCTTCACGCCTTTATTTTGGTGGTCGGTCGATCATAAGGTTTCGATTTTTCCAATACGCTCACCGGTATCTCTACTCGGGTCGAACGTATCCGTAACCGCGACGACGATGGTGGCAATTGAAGCTCATGTCAGGAGGTGCCATGACTAGTTTTTCAGAAGCACCAGTCGGGCGGTAATATAATCTTTGGATTTGGATTGCGACTATTATTCAAAACAATGTCCAGTATCAATCACATTATAATAATAGCGTACACTTGAATATTTAATACATACTCAATGCATACTACAATAGTTATCTATGTACTACAATATTTTTTTTTATTATTGCGTATCTATTGCGAACGACATCGATATTTGAAAATAAACTGTTGACCAATTATTTTTTCAATTATGTGCCATTATTATAACTTAACTGTTTTTTTTTTTTTTTTTTACTTAAATTGTTTACCAATACAATTATCGATAAATACGAGCAATTCTTATTGTATTAAATATTCTACGTTGTAGCTTCTGTTGGTTTGGTCCCAGTGACCGGGCCAACTACTCACGCAAGTACAGTTGCCAACTATTGTACTATGCATGTAATGTAACACACGTGCGCACGTGTTGTAGCACCGAGAAAAAAGGCGGAAGAAAAATATCGTGCACTCGACGTGTAGGAGATTTAAAAACGTAATCGTTGAACAGGGCAGATGCCGTCTTTAAATATTTTATGTTCATCACTATTATATCGTGCAGTTCATCTCTTTCGTCTTGGGTGCATTTGTATAAAACGGATCTTTGTACGTATGTTTATTGTATAAGCAGATAATTTAATAATGGTACCGAAAATGCTTAATGAGCAGAGACCTCCTTGCAGTGGCATAGCTAAAGGAAGGGAAAAACGGGGATATACTCCCCCATGACCTGTATTTAAGTATATATTTATACTCCATTTTACGATTCAAATGGTTCCTAATGTTTAAATAAAATTTATTTGATAGGGTTTTATACTAAACGCAGCATACAATAATCATTGTGACGAATATTTAATGACGTTGTTTCAATGGGAAATAGCATCAGTATTGAAATACAAATTTATTGTATTATTAATACGTAAAAGACAAACTCATAGAATCAATTTCACTACTTAAATTCCAGAAATATATTTTGAGTGTTCCTTCTTTATTTCATTTCTCGATCTCTCAATAAAATCAATGAATACTCGTTTCAGTAATTGGCTTGCTAATGTTCCGCTACTCGAAAAATTTATTTCAGGCAACTTATATTGGTACAACGAAGAAAATATTATAATAGCTACTAAAATATGTGTCCAAGATCTGCTTGATGATACAAAACCTAAACTCAGAGCTTAACTGTTCTTATGGAGGCAACAACGGAAAGAAAATACTAAATCAGAACCAATGTCCGTTGTTTAATCACTCGCTCATTGCAAAAATATTTAATCTAACATTCAAATACTCTTACAATTGTTTACCACGTTGTCGCTTACTCCTCCCACTTCTTTTACACAGAGCCGTATGAGAAGCTACTTGTGAAGCATTATGTCAGAAATTAGAATCAATGTCTAATACATATAAACAAAAAATAAAATGTTAATGGTAATGAAATAATTATTCCTTTTGTTTAAAATTGTCCTAGAAGGATGCAGTGGTCAAAATGAAAAAAGTGACTATAAGTCATAACATTAAAAACATAAATATATTATTTTTTAATCATTAAACAATGGGTACAATCCCGGACACAGTTCCCGGGCCCGTTGATTTTGAGGGCCCATCTTTTTCCCCAAAATATGTTTTTTTTAACGTGTTCAAAGCAGTTAAAAAAAATATATATATTTATTTTTTATTTACCTAATAAATAATTATTTTTAAGTGGAAAGGGGACCCACTAAGTGTATGATGTCCCGGAGCCCAATTGATCCATAATCCGGGCTTGCTCTCGAGCATCTTACCTCGACGAGTACCTTAAGGGAACCGTGTCGGAAAATTTAAAATTGTTGACTTTACGTAACACGCATAGTCATGCAACGTTATGAATTATAACTGGTGCGGACCGCAATCAACGGTTACGTATTGCTGCAGTGAATCGTCGTGGATAGACCCGTCTTGACGAAGGAAAAATTATCATTTCGTAAAGGGACGGGCGCATATACGTTAGGGGTGGCTCCAGGGGAGTCCTAGGGGCCGTGGCCCCTCCCAAGCCCATACTGTATTTATAAGAAAATGTAATTGTTAACAAAAAATGCATATTATAATATGTACTGTATGTAAGTATGTAGATAGAGCCATAGAGGTATGACGGTTGAAAGGTGTTTCTTCACACTTCGGAGATTAAAAACCTGGCTTCGTTCAATGATGACTGAAGATTATTGCCTAATTTCGTCTATTATGTCTGCATTATTTCTAATTAATTTATATCATAAAGTAGATACTCTAGATCAAATAGATCATATTATTGATATTTTTGTCAATTTTAAAAATAGAAGACTTGTATTTGTGTTTTAAAAAATATTGTTTTCTTTTTGTTATAAGATTTTGTAAAATTATAACTTACCTTCCCCCCCCCTAACCAAGGTTCTGGAACAACCCCTGATATACGTATTGCGTATAATATGCGAGAGGACCGTTGTTTCGGGACGTATTATTATTTATTCGAATGAACACCCGTGACTGACGTAGCGACGGTACTATAGTACGCTTGTGGCATTAATTTGAATTAAGATCCGTCGTAGTCATGAGTAAACAATTTAAAATATTAACACAAAAAAATAACAGTCGACTTATAATTTAAATTAAGGTTCAGAATATCATGTCATATTATGATAGGTATCTAAATCGTGACTGGTGCTCGACAGCTGTAGAAAAACATCAATCTTACTGGGCGAGTAACAAGAGGCCGAACTGGGGCTGCCATTTATTTGAGATTAAAAATCGGGACATTTAATTTTATGGACCCCTCCAAACATTTGAGCTTTGTATGTACATATTAGCTGTTTCGATATTCATTATTAATTGTATACAGTACCTAAATCTGAGAAAAATTAACCTTCCCAGCTTTCATTTCTCATTTCTCTTTTCATGAATATTTTGAAGTTTTTTAAACTTGAATGAGTAGATTTTTGTTTTTCGATATTTCGTCATAGAACTCTTTGCAAGGTTTATCTTCTAAATTAGTTACAACGATTAAAGTTGCCTCAATCATATTTAGTTCTAAACTATTTCTTGAATTTATCCAATAATTATTCATCAATGAAAATATTTTTCCTACTGGAGCATTGGAACCAGGCAATAGAAATGTAAATTTCTCTAATTTCAATAATGTAGGATAATCGGTGCTTGGTTCCATAAATTATTTAAATATAGATATCCATTTTTCTTCAAATGTTAAACTGTGCCATTCTGCAGATTTTTCTTTAACAAATTTTTCAAATAATTTAAATTGTTCAAACAGTTCTTCATTTAAAACAATGTTTAATTTTAATTTTACAAAAGTGATTGACAGTTTTAAATTTGAGCAGCTTATTTAGTTTTTTTTGCAACATAAAAATCCATGATAAAGAATTTAATTCAGATATGCCTTTATTTGAAGCAGTCCAATCCCTTAAATAATTTATACACAAATTATAAAATTAAGTATAAATGTCTGTAAAATGTTTTCTTGTTACCTATTACTATCTAAAATTTCTTCCATACCACTCGTCAAAAATAAATCATATTTTTTACTCTTTAACTTTTCAATTGTTTGATTCATAATGGATATTAGTTTCACAGTACACAATTTTTGTTCTCCAATTTTTTTAATGTATATATTAATAGTTTTTCTTTGGCTTTGCAAGAATTTTAGTCATAATAAAGATGTTTTATTTTCAAAAAAAGTATTTAAAATCTTAGTTGTTTTGCGATAAAAAGTAAGATTTCAGCACATAGCTATTATTTTATCGATTGCTGGTTGCAAAGATAACCACCTGGTTTTTGAATGCGATAATATCTCTACATAATGAATATTAACAAAATCACAAAATTCTTTTAAGATTTCGAAACAAATGGTATAAATATAGAAAATTCCGAATATTTTGCAAATAATTGAGTCAATATCAATCGGAAGAGTATCTGCTGCATACTATTATATACTATGTGAGCCAACATCCTAATCCTAAAATTTTACAATTTAATGTATTTTTTAGTTTAACAAAAACATTGTTTTTCCTTTTTCTTTAAATACCGCCGAAATTAGTATTTGTATTGTCTCCCGAATGGCTAATTATTTTCTCTTTGCTTTTAAATTTTTTTAAAACGCTTAATATTTTATTATGCATTGAATCTGTTGTTTCTCCTGACAAATTAGAAAAATCTAAAGTCTAAAATTCGTGACTCGACATCACTTATCTATACATTTAAATCTTTTCTATTATATTATTATGTAATAATATTCGGCGTGTACTTAATTATTTTTGATCATTATTTCCATCAAAACAAGAATTCATAATTTATTTTTTCCATTTTATCCATTAAAAACACGGTGTTTTTCGTACTCCACGAAAATACTGTAATATGTTCTCATATAATAGAAGTATCTAAACACTGAATATAACGATTATGGTTTATTCAATTTTGAAACAATTGAAACGTTAATTTTTCCAACAATGGATGGATTATGTTTACAAACAAATGACCATTATTACTACAGGAATGTTAGATTGTACTGATTTATAGAAACAATGTAAATGATTTACTACTATATTAAAAACAAATGGGGTGAAGTAAATGCGATTGCGTGATAAATTTATGAGCTTACAAAAAAATAGCTATCGTTGGTTAAAAAATGCAGCTGATAATAAAAATAAATAATTAGTTATAAATATAATATATCGTAATTGTTCTACATTGTTTCTGTGTCTTGTTTTTTTTTCTCGAAAAAATGTTAAGAATACAATTTTAACATGGTGTCGCGAGTATTACGGTACTGTGAAGAAGGGAGTGAGGTACCAAGTCCATAATTCCTTATACTAAAATCATTATGGTTTTCACGTACATTGATCGGTTGAAAATGTTGTATTATTGTAGTATTCTACGATCGTAACACTCGAGTCGATAAACGCGACGACTTCAAGTTGCACCTGAAACCTTAATAATTGGATATTATTAAGACGTTGATCATTGTCAGTTTCTGGTTCCGTATATGTACAAGTCCAACAGCTATTAAAAATGATTTCCAATAATCGATGCTGCGCTAAACGAAATGTGCAATAAAACTGATTGCGAAACGATCAAACAAACATCATAGTAATAATTACCGGTAAGATTAAAACAGCAGGAATATCGCGTAAAGACATTTACTGATTTTACGGCCAACATTCGTTGATGGGTGATGGGCGTCCGCAGGCTATTTTATATCACGTTTACCAAACACGCATCGTTGTTGTTGTTCCCCCACATCGATAAAAATCGCGATTAATTATAAATTTTATCTGATCTAAGCTCATAACACTAAAAATCGTGTTTGATAGTTTTTATTTCGAAAAAATATGCGCGTTTTCTTTTAATAATAATTTAAACATTATACACGTTAAAAATATCAGAAAATCTTATTATAATTCTGTAAATATATTTTTATTAACATTAACTTAATGAACTTCGGATCTTGTCCGAAAACATTAGTACGATTCCCCAACGCCAACTTATTTAGTTCTAAATATTTATTTTTTTTTTGCTAAAAATTTAGTATGTAATTTGTATGCATTTGTATGCTCATTCGCTAAATGAATACGAATTTATTTCTCGCACTACAAATGAAAAATTTGGCGGTACTGGG
This sequence comes from Sipha flava, assembly GCF_003268045.1. Taxonomy (NCBI): domain Eukaryota; kingdom Metazoa; phylum Arthropoda; class Insecta; order Hemiptera; family Aphididae; genus Sipha; species Sipha flava. Next base: position 23,660 of record NW_020273584.1, on the reverse strand, counting down.
GAAAAGTTTATCAAACATCCTCAATGGAACCGATAGTGGTACTACAGTTTTTTCGATCTCATAAATCGTAAAAAATTGTATGCCTATTCACAAAATTTGTTCTAACCGCTTTCCAAGTTCAAATCGGAATTTTCGCATTCAGACGTTTTGAAAATTGAAACCCAAAAAGTCAGAAAAAAAATTATAGTAAGTACACCTTAAGTTTTCTTGGTGAACAATATTTTTTTTCATGCTTGACGATGTATTGATTAATATTAGTGAAAATATTTCAAAATTATTATATTATATATAATATAATAATATTATTTATATTATATTGTTGAACACGTATAGGAAAATAATATGAGTATTTGCAATTGAATCTAATGGTAAACAAATTAAAAATATTATCGCTCAATGCATTTAGGCATCGACGGAAAAACGGGTAACCAATATCTCACCTATAAACACTATCCGATTCATTGATTTAGAATACCGAGATTAAGTTTAAACAAAAGTAATTATTATGACTATTTTAAATGTATTGTATTAAATTTATCATGTTCTAAGTTTTCAGGAAATATTATAGGATCATCGCAATTAATTATATAAATCCACATGATATTAATGTACAAAAATGTTTTCAAATTATCTTTACTATACTTAAAAATCCAGTGACTTTTAATTATGTAATTAGAGAAAACAATCTGAGTATTAAATCCAGTGTTGAAAATCAGGGTGAATCTTTATCTGGTGATTTAATTTTAACGAACATATGACGCTCACTTGTAACAGTGCATTACGAATGATTTTACTTGTTTGAAAATGTTATAATGTTCTATAATACGTTTATAAGTTGATTATGAATCAATATTATGCAGCCTTATATTGAAAAAATTATCGTTCATATCTCGCTAGCAGAAAAGTTTAAAAGCATTTTCTTTATATGATAGGATACGAACAATGAAAATACTAAATATAATTATTATAAGTATAATATTAAGTAAATCTATATAAAATGACAAGCTAATTATCCTAGATGCCGAAGTACTTTCCCTAATAAAAAAAAGAGCTATGAACACTTTTTTATGTATTAAATAAATTAAATAAATAAATGTATTATACATTAACTGAAAAAACTTAAATTTCATTCAATTACGCATGTGTGGTTCTATACCATGGTAGTGATATTATCTTTTTATACAAACTATTAAATAGTTTAATTTATTACCCAGAGCTATAAGTTAAAGTTTCTTTTAATACACCTCATAATAATCTCTACTCTATAGCACATTCTAAATTAGCAAATTTATTGTTTTTAAATAAAACCTAACTCATCAAAAATAATTTTATTAAATGATCGATTTTAAAAAAATGTTTTTCCTTTGATCAACTAAATGAGTTGAAAATCTCCAAATTATAATTTAGTTTTTATTTTTATAATACAAAAAGTACTAATAGTATAACTTTAAGTAATCTATTTGGATTAATTTGATTTAAATCAAAATGATTTTATTTGAATTTAAATTTTTTTATCGGGTCACTTATTGTTTTATTGTTTATCGGGGTTTTATTGTTTGTAATATTTTATTAATATTTTCAGATTGAAGTACTAAAGAAATATTTAAATGCCAAAAATGTGATTTGGAATCAAAAGGAGGGGGGATTTGTGTAAAAAATTTCCCGAATAAACATACAAATTCGTAAAAAGCACATACTAAATGTTAAGCTAAAAAAAAATGTACTTACTCATTAATTGAAAACTCGTTACGTTCTATTGACTTTGAGATGCCGGTTATTGGTATTGACCGAAAGTCAATATAGTATTAACTACGTATATTTGACCTATTTTCTACTATATGCTTAACTTTTTTTTTATGATTTTGTTTACCTTAGACCCAAAGTTATTTATAATTATATCTGAAATCGTAAAAAGGTAAAAAGTAACCGATCCAACAGTCATGATTATTATTAAAGTATCTAAAAATAACGATTACGAACATTTTTTTTATGAATAATAATTATTCAAAGATATTTTGACTGTAATTTGTACGAACATTACATGCGTCTCAATACATTCGTTAATTGTACTCCATACATATCTGAACCGCGTTGTTAATTGTCAATAGTTATTCAATTTTCATAGAATTATAAAACACGCGATGCATCATAGACTATATGACACGGTATTATGAAATAATAAGTATAAATTATATATATATGCTAATTATATGCTACTCGTGTTGAATTGAGTTGATAATAAATACATTATTGTAATATTTATAACTGTATAATTACGAAATTCTAATAGAAATAATATTGAGGTATTTTAGTATTCTATTCACAGTGACATTATTGTGATGATAAAACAAATGGCAGAAAATTGAATTGACAGTGGAATAACTTCACCGTATGCCTTCCATTTAACTATAAATAATAACTATGGGTAAATAATTTTAAAGCTAAAATAATATTGTTAGTGAAACCATGTTAATAATTTTTCAAACATGTCATCAACAAATCAATAATATTAAAAATAGTTAAATTATCTTATTTATCACTTCCAAATTAAAAAAAATATTTGGACATTATAGTCTTCTACTTACTACGTTTCGTTAGTGCTATACTTTTTTAACTCAATTATATATTTTTTTACAAGGCTGAAGTTTAGTCGAAAAGTTTGTGTACGAATTAACAAAACACTAGCTATAAAAAAACAACCGTCGGTTAACGACTGCACTTGATCAGTGAAAGCAAATAATTTACTAGTTAAAAAGTCTGAAAAAAAAATGTTGATTAAACTTAATAAATATTTCTTTTGAACAATTAATGACTAAAATACGATGTGCATTAATCATAATTACTATCGATCTCCGTTCTATACTTATTAATTACTATTATTTCTTCTTTTTTTAATTATTTGTTGTGGAAAAAAAGTAACTTTTTACCTAACTTGATGAGGGGTGGTTTTTTCTATTAAACCTTGGAAAATTCTGTTATTCATGTTTTCAAAGTAAACTTGACATCCTAATTAAAAAAAAAAAGTCGATTAACTTGTCTGACTTTTGGCGTTCACTTTTATACTGAATGTCGTTTTTATTTATTTATACTGTGTCAAAGTATTTTAAAAATACGTACGCGTTTTAATAAAATTATGTTCAGTCATTTCGAATTACACGTTATTATGTGTACTTAAAGAATTCAAAATGTAGGTACGCACTTTACACCATTACAGTAATGTGTTACAATCTCGTATAACGGATCCGAGGGAATCTCCGAGTTCGAATCTATCGATCGATTTGATTTACAACGTTCACTATAACATCCACGCAATATATGCCTATACTTACCATACACAGCCAGCAGACTTTTAATTATAACTTATGCGAAAACGCATTTCAGTGGGTTATTGCAAAATATGTATCGTCGAACATGGACTATGGTTGCACTTCTATATAATCGTCATGTTACGTCGGTGTACACGACCGCGTGTCTGCACAGTATTCATTCGAAGAATATCGAGTTTCTACGTAATTAAAATCGAATTAGAATAATTTTTTTACAGAAACAAACGTCTAATAATGTGTTATTGATTGCGTTTGACCGTAACGAGGAAAACTTCCCTTTGACTTGTTACGGAAACGTTATTTGAAGGTAAATCGTATATTTACGGCAGAGAATAAAAAAAAAAAAATAAATAAAAAAATAACGTAAGATCCGTTTATTCGTAAGTCGGGCGTAATAATATTTGTCTAGACTCGTTTTGCGTGGGTGAATATGATTAAATCACAGCAAAGTTTTTCTCAGCCGGGAGTAAAAGTTATGCGTTTCGATTTTTAAAACAACAACTTTCGCCTGCGAAAAACGGTTTTTTGCGACGCGACGAAACGCGAGTATAAGTTTAGATTTTGTACAACGCAGATGTATATATTTTTTTTTAATCAAAGTTAACAAACCATTTTACTCGAACGTAAACGAAATACGGATATGATTTTGCACAATGTACTCGTAATTACATTAAACCTCGCGGTGAAGGTTGTTATTTTTTCGGTACTCAACACCAACGCAGTTGACCGTTGGTATGCCCGGCGACAAGTTTTTGTTTTTACTCGCACGCGTTCGTGTATGTTTACGGCGATGTTCAATTCGATCGTAGCTTGTTCGCGTATTCGGAATTGAAAACCATATTATCCGCGTGTACAACATATGATAGTATTCCAAAACTTTCGTGTACCAACGTCCGATGTACGCTCGACGATAATAACTATGTTAATGAATAGTAAAAATAAAAAATAAAGGAAAGGAAAAAGAGAGAACACAAAAAACTTAACACGCCGGTAGGGGTTTTCGTCATACGGGTTTATTAAAGTTTTTCTCGTCGTCCCGATATGACATCGCAATAATAATGATATTATACGCGTAATTTGTTGTACGATACTCGCGATTTTCAACGGTGTACGGTGAAAATCTCGCCAGCGCCGTCGCCGAACGGGGGAACGCCGTGAACCGATGTAAAAGGGTATAATTATAATGTTTGGTAACCACGACGAAAAAATTAGGCACGTCCCGGCGCATTAGAACGTGGGTTTGCGATGTTATACGGTTCGGGTCGACGGGTCGAGGTTGGTACACTCGCACGTACGAGGTGAATTAATTATTTAACAATCAGAAATTAGGTCCGTACGAGCCATTATTTTTTAGCTATCGACTTTGACCGAAACCGAGAGAATATTAACAAAAAAAAATAACTTCTCGAGCAGTTGGCTACGATACACATCTGCAGCGCGCGTTTTTTTGCACCGGATTTTTTTTTCTCCTCTCTTTACAATGATAGCTATTCGTAAACACTGTAATGCACACGATTGTTTACTTATATTATGTTTAATTTATATTTAACGCATGCGCTCGATTTTTTAACGCGCAGCTATACCATTAATCGTACAAACAAACTGGAACATTTTTAAATCTCTAACAAAATATATTTTGTAATAAACATTATATGTATAGATGTAATGCTTTTAATTATACGTTATTGTCTTAACAATCGTGGTTTCCTGTCCATCAAAACCGTTGAACAGATGTTTTTTTTTTTTAATCTATGATAAAATAACATATATTTGTTCACAGAATACATATAGGTCATTGCGAAACAACAAGTAATTATATATATACATATTTATACATAAGTAATGCATTATATATTCATAACAATCTAACATCTTAAAATGTATATATATATATATGAGTTGGCAAATGTATAGTTATCATTGTGTAATGTATTTAAACAGTACTAATATAACAAACTTAATAGTTTTAATCAAAATATGACGAAACCGTTTTGAACTTGAAGCACGCGTGCATTTGCACCCTTCCACGCTCGAGGTCGAGTTTTGATTCGTTCTAAAAGCATCGGATAAATCATTTTTACGTGTATAGCTAATCTGCCAGAGAAAATGTCTCGCACGTAAATATTACTCAATGATTATGATAATCTTAAATACAAGACTTACTCACGAGTATTACTACGTATACACAATGGTCCTAGTAAATAATAAAATGTATCGTACGCATTCACAGGGTATACTGTGCAATGCGATAATGATTGATCATTCCCTCCTCGTTTTTAAGTTTTATAGTTCATCCGTTAGGATTTTTGTATTCAGAAATTGATCCTATTGATTCAAACGTTTGTAGAAAAAAAATATGTATGTTTTTTACTAAGTTACAATTGTTATAAGTAGTATGTACCTATACTCGTATAAATATTTCATTACATATTTTGCTGCAGTTTCGTTGCATACAAACTGAATTAATAGTTTATTTATAGCTTTGATGAACGGAGTGAGTAGCAGCCGGGCTACTCCAAAAAATATCGGAGTGTTAATCCGGCCATTCCACATTAAAACGTTCAGAACGAACTACTGGATCGATCGTTGTACATCTATAGAAAATAAATCAGCTTTAAATATTTATTGAACAATGTAAGTTAATATTCAAAGACAATTTAAAATATTAAAATGTCCAGAATAAAAAAAAAAAATAGTTATCCCCATATAACGGTTTCCGCAAAAATCTGAATCAGTAGGGCGAGAATACTATTCAATGGTTAACATTTGAATGGAATATGCATTGTTTTAGTAGAATGATTAATAGGATATTTTTTAAATAACCTTTGGGTACATACATAGAAATTAGGGTAAGAAGTTATTAAACAATACGTCAGTGTTTTAATAAATATCATAATAATACGAAACGCGGATCTATAGTATAAAATGTATATTATACACGCGATAAAAATAAAAATAAATTAATAAATACAAATCTTGAATGTATGAATATAATCTTGAAATCTATGAATGAAAAAACGGAATCGTTGCAATGGAACGACCAAAGTACTCGTATTATACACAGTCAGGGAACCTGATAGTCAGGACTGCGTACGTGTTACAGAAACGAGTAGTAGGATTATTGTATAGTCCGACAGCACCACTAGATAAGTGCGCTGGTCATTATACAAATGACAGAGTGTGTATGGCCGAGGAGTTATGACTGACGCACATACGTGACCGTATTAAAAATTCATGAGACTTCACTTGCTTATATGACATTATACACAGTTATACGTCTACCAAACTCGATCCGAAAAAAAAATAATATTATGAGCTTCGTGGTAGGTGAATATCAAGTTTATTTTTTCAAAGCTCTTCCAGAATCCTAAGTAGATGTAAAATATAGATGAATCGAGAAGTTGTACGAAATAAAAACGAATACACTTTATGACGGAAGCGATTCGAAATCACAATCTAAGAGTCCAACGGCCACGGTATTAAATTAAAATTGTTACGTTCCATTTAACATCGTCTTGAACTACAAACTTTTGTTATTATGTTATGAACAAATAAGTTTACAAAATTTTTGCCGGTATAAAATGTCGAATTTTTCTACGTTTATTATTTTTCGAGAAAAAAAAATAATAATTGTTTAGATTTTTTATAAATACTGATCCGTTTTTTTAGCACGATTTAAATAATAACTATGGACAAACGATACTTTTTAAAAATTATAATACAACGTTGATGGGTCTACGTGCGATTCATGGAGTATCCGAATTTTATATCATTTTAAGAATTGGTTTAGAAAACATGAATATATTGTTCCTATGTTTATCTATAAATTAACCTCTTTTACATAAATCTAGATTTGCGTGAATGCAACACGAGTAGATTATTTTTATAACACAATTATAAATTCAATAAATAAATCAGATAATGTTATACCTATTTTTAAAGTGTAGCGATAGTTCAATAAATGTATATAATATATCAGTGGCGTATTATGGGTTTTTTTTGTGAGTGGGGGGTAGGGGTGTCTTGACAATACTTCATTCTCCAAAAATACGAGTATTATCATAGTTTAATAACAAATTCCTATAGTAAGCTTTTCTTTCCCATAATAATTGCTCAAAATATTGTTAAGGTTACACATTTATTGAAAATTGTTATTATTTATAATCAACTACATTTTATATTAGAGGAGTGAAAAATTAACAAAATGTTTCATTGGTGAGTAATAACGCTTATACTTTTATAGTTTTATAAAGACTTATATTAATAATTCAATTATATAAAAAAAACCTTATAGGTGGTTATAATTTCGTGTAAAAAAAATTAGGATAACTATTTAAATTTTTGACTAAAATTATAATTGGAATAAAATATGAAAATTAGAACCGAATAACATTAACTAATTTCGGATCAGTGGGTAATTTCACAAATCAATTTATTAAACTTCGCGTACATTTATTAATTAATTTTACAGTTTTAAAAGAAAACATCTTTTTTTAAGGCCAATTTGTCCAATACTTGATTAATTTCAATATAATACTTCCGATTGATTGAAATCATGGCTAACCCATTAAATCTTTTCTAGAGAAAATAATTATAAATTAATTATATACATTTTACAATAATTATAATACTAATTATATACGTAGACTAGATAACAATTCTTATTATTTAGTTTAGTAAAATAAAAAAAATAGACTTACTTGGCCCATAGTATTTCGTAGATAAGTTTTTAATTTTTTTAATGACGAATATGATCTTTCGTTTTGTGTAGTTTAAACTAGTGCTTCCTGTTTCACGTATTCCCTTGAAATTAACATTTGAAAATATAAAAACGTATACTTGAAAACTCCGTGTACACATTTAATTATTCACATGTTTACGTATATTCCCGTATCCCGTATTTTTTGCTTAATATTTTTATGTTCATAACCATGTTTTTTTTTAAATTACCACGTTATATTCGCACTACCAATACTACATAATATATAATACATAAACAAATATTCGTGAATACAAATTTATCATTCACGTGTTCACGTATGTATTAACTCACGTTTTCAATCAAGACCTCTAAAATGAAACAGGGAATGTAGCGAAAATTATTATTAATTGAAATATATTTGGGTATACTCGTATTTCAGGATTACATATAGACCTAGTTTCTATTGCGTTGACATAACAATTTTTTTTTTTTTATTTTGGGTTGTGTTAACCTCCAAAACATCCCTTACTCCTCCTCTCACATAAAAAAACCAAAATTACGCCACTTTCATTATTTCAGTTAGAACATTGTCTACAAAATGTAATACTTAAGAAAAAACAAGGAAATATATATACACATGTAATGATAGTTCCATGTTTTAAATTTCACATTAATGTAGGCCAAAATTTTCGTTTAGCAATTAATTCAAATACTTTTAGATGTGAAGCCTTAAATATTTTTCTCGTACTACGTAAAATAAAAACGTTAAATATTTTTCTCATAAATGAAATAACTTTGAAATTTTCTAGACTTTTGATGATAAATTAGAGGCATATAATCTTATAATATAATTGTATACATGTAACATTGGGTTTCAACCTTTTTCGGATCGCTATCCCCCATTTTTTATTTTTTGTAATGCGACCCTTTCAAAAAAAAAAATGTTGTTTTATTCATCAAAATTTGATTTAATTACCAATAAAATATTTACAAGATAAACAATTTTGATTAATTAACACTTAAAAATTTCACAAAATAAATAATTTACTGTTTTTTTTTTTTAAATAATATGGAAAAATCATTTCATCCATTATTTTTAACGACGCCCAAACCTATGGTTCGCGACCCCCTGGGGGTTGCGACTTCCCGGTTGAAAACTACTGACTTATAGCATATTTTTTTCTCATCGTTAATTTGGCATATAAAGTCACCTGCGCTTATTTAAAATCTTCTAAAATAACTTTCATAGTTCGCATACTTGTACCACTATAGATTATTTTTGCATATCGTATCTATCTAAATCATCTTGTACAATTGTGTTTAACAGAAAATTTCTTTTATCTATTCTCTTTTATCTAAAAACATTTATTTATTTTTTTCACTTTTATTTTTTTTATTTTTATTTTTCTAAATTCGGTTATGCTTTTAATAACTATATAGAAAATAATAAAATAAATTAACCTAACACTTAGCGTTGAATATTTAATTTTTAATTATGTAATCAACAAAATTAATTAGTCGTACAAATCAAGGATATAATATAATATTTGGATTGAGTACTTAGTTTGGTCGAAATCATCAATCCGGATAAAATATATCATTATGCGTAAAATGTGTAGCTATGGAACACAAATGGAATAAAAATATTATAATTTAAATATTGTTTGAAGCACAGCAATTTAAATGTCGATAAGTGTTGTGATTTAATTTGTTAACGAGGTTTTTCATTGAATGTGTTGCAGTTCTTGCTGACGTTTTATGATATCTTTATACTGAAACTTGAAAATCTGTTAATTAAAAAAATATATGTAATTATTTATACACGTAGAGTAAGATATTTTGATTAGATACAGTATAATACGATGATATTGGTCGTGCTTGGTTCGTGATTACATCTTAGCATTATTGTATTCATTCGTTTTTTTTCTTACAATCTTTGGAATTGTCGTCTCAGATGACTCCGTAATTTTATTAATACTATTAAGCGTCAGTATATATACATGTATACAGTCAATACCGTAACAATTGTTGTTATCTATAAAACCGACGGTTGTCTTGTGATATCTGCTCGTAATAGAAATTGGAAAGCGGCTTCTATATTAATCTTCTCCGAATAAATAGTAAACATTTTAAGTCGAAACATTACTACAGTATAATAAAATATACACATATTTCATCGTGTATGGTGAAGTAAGGTATGGTGAAAATTACATTGATTCTTAAAATTACTGTGTTTTTAAGGATCAATATAATGCTCAATGTTTTATTGTCCCAATAAAATATTTTTATTTTTATTTTTTTTTATGGGAAATTTATTTCTAAAAATATTTTGAGGTGAAGTTCCATGGTTTCTGTCAAGGTGAACCTAATGAATAAAAATATTTCACGATAAACCCGTACATATTTATAACGTATTTTAGAAATGATTTAGTATATAAATTTTATTTTACACATGTTATGCAAATAGCCCAAGAATAAAGCTGGTAAATAATACCACGAAACGAGTAATTCATATTATTTACGTAATGAAAATAAAATTTGTTTCTACCAAATAGTATTATTGTAATAATATCGTTGTTGCTATTCGGCCAATTTTTCTTTATTAAATATTACCTTTTTCATTTGGATAAACAAGAATAGAATGCAGGAATGTTTCATCGAAAATAATATCTATAGCCTGAAATATTTGTGTTTGTACGTAAACCTGTACCAAATATCGCAGACTAGTACGAATTCACAAAAACTAGTCATTATAATTTTTTTTGACTTTTTTTTTTTGGTACAATGAGTAAGGTTTAAAAAATACGTTTTACATATTTCTCTAAACTTCGGTAGAAATAACTCATCGAATACCTAAAAAAATAAAAATGTTGTAAACGTCTTAGGTTTTGTCAGTTTTATGTGTGAATAGTATAATTTAGCTGTTAATTGTTGCTATCATTTGCGTGATGAAGTTAAATTATTGGTAATTTTAGTATAAATAAGAAACCAATAAATTGTATAAAATATGTTATATTTTTCAAATTTTAATATATTGTAAATTACACTTTGTAATGCATAAACTTTATAAAATACAAAACCTTAAAAACGAATATTCTTACGTATTAAAAATTCATAATAATTAATAAAATAATACAAACCAAAACAATTATATATTAGGTGCTTGTCTAATCAATTTTAGTTTATTTTAATCGTTTATTTGTTAATACAGCTATTAATAAAAATGAATTGAAACGCTGTAATCGAAGTTCAAGTGATCAACATCACTACAGAATGAGGTTTATAATTATCTTTTATTTTTATTTGACAATTGTTATTAAACATGACTCAATGACCGCGGTGATAATTTAAAATAAACATGATTGTTCACTAAAAGATTAATAAAGATTTAAAAAGACGAATGTTATTTTTAAAAGTTCTAGGATATCCGAAAAGTAGATTGTTTAATTTCCAATATTTTAAAGTGCTAGAAAAAACTTTTTAATGCCCTGAAAGATTCTAGTCAAGGAAAAACCCACGACATTGTAAACTAATAGCTTTCTTATTGCTCTCAACACCTAAAATGTATTAAGTTTTTAACCCGTATAGACGATCATTATGGAAATGGGTTAGAACGTTCTTCCTTTAACAAAAAAGTGTCAACAGACAAAATGCACATATCTATATACAGAAGTTGATATAAAACCGAAAAGTTCTCTCTTTCATGGTAAATAAAACGGTTTTTATTTTTTTATTTTTCTGACTTCGATACATAATTTATTTAAGTATAACATTTAGACGTTATATATAATATAACATGAGCAGGGACATTTTGTAAATTTAAATTTCAGTTGGGTCAGGACTTTTACCTCCGGCAAAAAGAAAAAAGAAATACATAATACGTATTTTATACACTATTCATAACATAAAAAATTTCATTAAAATACAATTTTAAAATTATTATGTAATATATTATTTTTTGCATCATATAAAAACTTAAAGTCACAAATAGCACTGTACATAAACATAACATTATATAACTATTTTTTTAAAGAGAAATTCACAATCTGTACACGGAAAAAAAATACAATAAGCAAATTATTTAGCATAAACGCAATAAACTAAACGTAATTATGTGATAATATAATATACTATATAACTGTATATGGTTCATGTTAAAAACTATCTAGTAATTAAAATTGAAGAACACTCGCATCATGAGAATTATTCCTGGTTCACACCAATGTATATATTGACATTATGGTTTCTCTTTTTCTGTAGCTATATAATTATAAATATTTCTTTACTTGAATGATTGTAGTTTTAATCACCGTCTCGCGATTTCATGTCGAAGAATTATTGATATTTTTAATCGTTTATATTGCTAATAGAATTTTTGTTTGTATAGTTCAAACTTTTAGTATAATGTGCATTACATAGTTATAAACATCAACCAGTTTTAGTAGAAATTAATCTCGTACATTCCATGTTAATACTACTATAAGTACGTACACGAATTATAATATTAAACAAACAAGCACGGCGGCAGATTGATTCGACGGTGGGTCACACGACGCGGTGACGTGTCATTTTCAAAAGTGGTAGTTTCAAGTTGTAAATTATTGCTTTTAAAATAAGATTTCGAAATTCCGCATATAAACTAATAGATTTATTTTTGAAGACATTGAAAATCACATATTATATCGCTTGATATGCGTTTAATAACCTTTAATTAAAAATAATCGACGATAGTAATATTACTGTTGTTGGTACACAAATAAAAAATAGGTTATGATATAACTAAGTTATTTCACAATTTCACAAAAATGTGTAATAATAATTTTAATAATTTAAATGCATTTAAATTTCATGATTTGATTTTAATATTTAAATTATTCATAGTGTTTTCAAATTGCATTGCTAATGGTTTGGCTGGATTCAGATTCATTAATAATTGAATATACTCTCTCTCTCTATCTGTCTCTCTATCTGTCTCACTCTCTCTCTCTCTCTCTCTCTCTCTCTTTCTCTCTCTCTTTCTCTCTCACACTCTCATTTATCTCTCTGCCTTCTATAAAATAATATTGAAAGTATATTTATGCTACTAATGATTACAGAATTTAATTAGATTATTTATTCAGTATAACGTGCGATCCCGTAAAAGGTTGCTCAAACAAAAGAATGCTGTGTAAAAAAAAGGCAAAAATTCTAATAATAAAGCACAGAAAAATATTTTTAAGATTATTTAAAAAAAAAAAAAAATTATAATTAATCATATATTTAGACTGAACTAATACAAATTTTTATTAACACCAAAATCGTTCGCGGTTTTAGATTAAAACGATTTCGTTCGTTTAAAATACAGAAGAGAGTGCAGTTGGTCGATTATTGTTTTGACGGAAAGGAGAAAACGGTGAGGAGATAATTGAATATTTCTATGAGGAAAGTAGGTATATGCGAATTATTTATTATGTTCTTACTGTATTATATACTATAGTCATACAAGTCGACGATGGATTTTCGGTCAACCGAAACGTTACATAAATATACTACAGCTACACGTAACACATATCTATCTTACTATATACACTTACGTGTAGGTTTGAGAATTATTTTCGCTTAATGTACGGTGGCTGTACATAGGATTTTATTTCAGACGCATGGGATTTGCATCACATACTGTATCGTGTATGATTAATCGGCGAGCGTACCCACGTATTATTAGTATGTTAGAAAAATTAAAAAGTAAATAAACATATGTAATACGGACAATGATTCTTGAATTGTTGTAGGTATTGGCGTTCAGTTTGACAGTTGTTAAATATATAAATATGGATAGGTTAGATTAGGTTTATATACATATATTCATAGGTATTGTTCATATATATATATATATATATATATATATATATATATATGTATAGGATTATAAAAATGTAAAATAACTTTTAAGTATACAATACAATATTATATATTCGATCCATGTGGGAGCGTCCCGAACCGAATAAGGAGATTATATTGCGATTGCGATTTTCTATTATAATTTTGTCAAAGATAGTCATGGCCCTCCATTACAACGAGTTTAACGCTTAATTGTTATTATTGCATACAGAAATTAAAATTATATGTCCACTAGTGACTTCGTTAAAATCGTAAAAATCGATTTTCGACCACAAATTGCTTTTAGTGTAATATATATATATTCGGTGATATATGTGAACTTGGTCGCGTGTCCTATGGTTATGTTAAATGCTATATCAGAAATGAAAGTATTTGAAGAAAATAGTCATTATCGTATCTTTGTCTATCAATTGAACTGACCCTAAATGCCTAATACTTCTTGAAAAATTGTTGTAAAATTCGGACAGCTAAAAAGACCCTCATCACGTCCTATCATCACATACCTATCCTATTCTATATCCCGACCGATACCCTTTCAAAATCTAAGGCTATATCAAGAAAACCCCCATCATTCTTGTAACCCGCACACAATAGTATAGTGATATATAATTTCGTGGAATACGGTGTAACCGAAACGATTCCGAGAAAAATGTATGTTTTTTAGCTGGTATCTGTTATCAAATGACCGTGGTTACCTTTTGTTCCGTATGATTTATAGTAACTGATATACATCAATATAACATTATTTTAAACAACGGTCTACGCCTTCTGAATGCGTTTTCTTTACTAAAACACATTCCTTGTCTTAACATTGATTAAGACGATCATTTTATCTTGATTATATTTTCCCGGTGTCCTGTATTATATTTGTATATTTTACGTGCACACATGGACACACGTGGACTATTTTCATTCCTTATTTCGGATCAAAATATTTTTTCTAAATAATTCGAATAATATACGGAATACATACATACATACGTACATGTATTAATGATCAAGCTTACAAGTTGTACGAACTTTTGAAAAGATTGTAGAAGTGGAGCACTATAATAAAATGAGATAAGATGACAATACGAGAGAATATATATACTGAGATAGTTTGGGCATATGATGAGGCGAAAGGAACAAAAGCAATAAGAGTGATTATGAAAATCAACGTTGAAGGGAAAAGAGGAAGAGAAAAATCAATAAATAAATGGTTGGATACGATTGAGAATGATATGAAGGCTGTTGGTGAGCGTAGGGAATGTAGAAAATCAAGACGAGTGGTGGTTCAGGACAAAGGTGGCCGACTCTAAATAGTTGGGAGAAAGGCAAGGTTAAAGAAAAAGAAGAAGCAGAGCAATGTAGAAATAGCATATTGCGATGTATTTGTGCACTACAATTATTTAAATCACACTCTTATGCATTTATATATTTTAAAACAGTGGCGTAATTTCAGTTTTCATTAAAGGGTGTCAAAAGTTTTGACCATCCCAAAATGAGTAACTTTAAAAACCACATCGCTTCGCTCATTATCATATATCTACTTACATTTTTATCAAATTAACTTTCCCATCACACATATTTTATGATTTAAATATTTTTTTAATTTTATTGTTACAATTCTTTTTATTTATATTTATATTATATATTTATAAATATAATCTGTGAACTGGGTTACAACATAATTTGCAAATGTAAGGCAGAATATAGGTATTTATCATAAAAACAATTGTACTTAGCAATTAAACCTCGTAATCTGTTATGTAAATTTTTATTGATTAATAAAAGCATTATTAATGTATTAAATGATATCACCTTTTTTAATTTTTTAAATAAATCAAATACATCATATAAATCAATTTTACCCGATATATTTCTTTCCACACATTTTTTTCTAAAATATTTGTCCATATTAAAAAATTAATGGAAACGTACAAAAAAAAATTAAATTTTTATACAGCAAACTAAATTCAAAACAATATAGAATAGTACATCACGATTGTCACAAGTTAATTGCGGTCTGAAATCAATGGTAAATAAGAGTATTGATCGGATGTTGCTTTTAGAATTTGTAATAGTTTTAGATTTTAGGAATAAAAGTACCAATATGGGATTATGATATTATATACTATTATTGTTGTACAAAAAGCAATATGTTCCTTTTCCTTCGCAGAATACACCCATTCATATGTACCAACTTACTTGTATGTCCTCGAACGCGTCAAAATAATTATATTCCAACGATTAATTATTAATTACCAATTTATCATTGTGACAATAATTTCTTATTACAGAATATACACATAGATATGTTTTGCGCTAATTTTAATGTTTAAATAGCCATAATCGGGCACCACTACACCGGCACATTGAGCTGATTTTAAAATTAGACAAGGGTAAATTCCGCACTTCCCCAACAAATTATATCACTGCTTTAAAATGTTATACGTATCGAAATAATAAATCATCTGGTTCTATATAATAATTGATATAAATGTAATAATATTTCTGAAACAAAAGATTTTTTAAAACCTTATCGAGTGAAAAATGGCGAAAACATGCATCCATCACGAAAAAGTAAAAGTCAAAAGAAAACCAAAAAAACGTTTTTACATAAAAATGTACTATATAGTTTTGAATAGATTGCCGATATACATTGTAGTATAATGCAACCATTCGTGTATGCACGAGAAAAATAAAAAATCGTAACGCAAATTTTATTCTCGTTCGGTTAAAAGTACTTCACCAACGCACACCGCACACTGCGTACGGCGTAAGTAATAACAATAATCGTATATAATAACGGGCGCGTATATAATCATAATGTGTATAGTGTGTCAGTATTATGTGCGAGTTTCGTGTATCGAAATCCGTTATATTTAGCCGCCAACGCGTCCGCCGGTTACGGTAAAAAGTGATTCTGTCGTCTTCGTTGTCGGAAAAAAAAACCCATGTACCGTTTAGTCGTCGGGTTGTGTCGAATGGCGATGGAAGACACGGTTTTTCTTTCGGTACTACCGCGTTGCAACCGTTTTAACGTCCAGGGACGTCAAGTCCGATCAGCCGATTGTAATTATTGAAAATATAAATATTCGTAAACGTGCAAGCACACACACGTGCAGAGGAAAAGAAAGGGAGAACCCGCGCAAAAGCGTGATTAAGTTGAAGCACATACATTTTCGAAGTTGCCACAGTTCTGGAAAGTTAATGATATTTTAAATTGGTCGCGAGAAACGGCCTCGAGCAGTTGTTGGTCGCGCGTTATATGTATGAGAGTGCCTTACAACAACAGCGCGGCGGGTGAGCCACCCCAAAATGTCTCGATTTATTAGCTCGCCGTTTGGTGGATGGAAAAAAATATTATTTAATGAAGTTTGTAAAACCATTAATGCGTGTGATGTGTAGAGAACTTAGTATATTAATCACGATTCCAATAACGCAACTACAGTGCATTAACTTCGATATTATTACTATTATTATTATTTTTTTTGTACGCACCTAAATCTTAAACGAATTTCAAATAAACGTATCGATTTTTCGTGTAATATAATCAATGCACGTACATTTTACAATACCGCTACGCATTATCCATTAATTTAATTAAATACAAGTTATTAATATTCGATAATTATTAATTATGGTGCTGTGTAAAATTTGTTTTATGTCGCGGTTGTTAGCGAACGGTTTCGTGTTATAATAATGTGCAGGTAGGTTAGTAGGCCTAAATCTTACACGAATTTGAAATAAACTTATCGACTCTCCGTGTAATGTATACAATGCACGTACATTTGCACTATACCGCTGCGCGTTATCCCATTATATTAATTAAATACGAGTTATTAATATGCGCCACCCTCTCAAAAATGACGATTGACGCGCACAACGGTATCTTCCAGAGGTGTCCCATGTACACACTTTTTTTTTCTGTTTATCGGCATTTTAAAAATTATCGCTCTAAATAAAACGTTGCGTAAAGTTTTTTTGTTAACAATTTTAAATGTAGAGCAAAGCGTATATATTTCCCTGTGGTACGTATTTATACGGAATTTACTCTGCTAAATCAATGTAAAAATTGTATAAATGGTTCAGAGAGAGTTTGTAAGCTTATGTAGCGACCGTAAAGGCTCTTAATGAGTCGTAAAAATGACGGAAGAAGAAGATAAAAAAATGCGTAATTCGCCGTGTCCAATAATTACCCACACACGGGTTGCATGCAATTGTTATATTTTTAAAATGTACAGCTGTTTTATCAAAATTATCTCATATGAGTTGTGGTAATGCTAAGGGAGTCATGCGGTGACTTCATAACAAAGGATGATATTTTTTCAGTTTAAAATAATGTAAAGCAAGGTTCGGCAACTGGCGGATCCGGACCGCAGAAGGCAATACTCTGGACCCTGTCAACTTTTATTTCCATACTTTTAATATTATAATTTTTTTTATAAATTAATTGTAATAACCAAATAATTATTTTTAATTTTATACTACTATTTTTAAAATATAATTATTTGAAAAAGACTTTTTTCACTGGACCTCATTGATTTATTATTTTAAACTTTAGAACTCCAATGTAAATTACTTGCCGACCCCTGATATAAAGTACAAATTAATGTAAATAACTGTATATAATATGTTCATCATTTATGGGAATAGTTTTAAATGTGTAGGTAAGAATAATACCAAAGATAGTGCTTATAATTTTATCATTTTTAAACACAAATCTAATGAAAAAAAACGATAAATAAATACTTTTGCTATTCCACATAATAATATTATAATAATATTTAAAAACGAATTATCAAAACTTAGCTTCAGTACAGTATTATCTAATTTTAAAAAAATGGATTATAAACTTATTTTTTGTGCGTGTGGTAAAAATTATATTAAAGCTACAGCTTAAAATTTTTAATTTGCGATCCTTGTATAGTATTTTTATCATTATATATTTAAGATCCATAGACATAAAAATTAATTTATAAAAATAATTCTATTTTTTTTCTGTTGATGTAGATTATATAAAATATTTGTTGGATAAATTAAAATAATCGTGTTACATTGGGCTTGTTTTAGTAAAGTTTAAGTTAAATTTTTGAGAAATAGTTTTTTTTTATTCCTTATAATCAATTGAAAATTTATTTGCGTCGAATAACATCTTAAAATGATCCCAAGGTTTAATCATTGATTTTCAGTTATTTAAACTTCCACTAACATATTACCTGAAGAGTTTCTCTTGTTTGATGGGCTCAAAAATAAATTGGTATTCAATTTTTATTTATTTTTATATCAGAAAACACTTTTATGAGTATTAAAAACATAAAAAAAATTTCATACAGCTTTCTGTAGATTATAAACTGAAAACAGCTGCAAATCATGTACTAAAAAGTTCATCGAGTTTATATGCCACAATCTAGTTTTTGAAAAACATCGTATAAAACAAATAAATGTATGAAATGAAAACCATACGTGCGGTTTTAATACAAATAGGTAGGAATAAATATAAAATATAAATAATATATAAAATTATTTATATAATAAATATCTCGTACTGTTTTGATGTTTATTGTGAATAAAAGAATTATTCATCAGAGTAGTTTTATGGAATTCAACAGTTGTTTGATTGTTTTAATTGAAAAAATATATACATATATATGTTATGTATATATTATAGATACTTTTTTTAACTGCGATAAGGTGAGTACAACAAAGGTACATTAAGTAAAAATCATCGCAGTAAATGTTTTTCTAAAAAAAAAAAAAAAACCGTAAATTTTTAAATTTTTATAACTGCAGTAACGACGTGACAATGTCTTATCTTTTCACGTAGTCTGAATAAATTAAAATGAGTAAATAGTAAATTCATCACGCGTGCTAAACAATTGTTAATAGTCTATCCGATAGCTCGACATAATATTATAATGTGTTATTTCCTGAAATGGTAAACACACATATCCTAAGAAGTATAAAACATTTTTATTCCAGTCGTCTATTTATTGTCTACCTAAAAATCTATCCGATCCGAGGGATGAAACGAAGCTCGCACGGTGTCTATATAACTAAATGTTTATGACATCCTGTCAACAAAATGTATAAGCCATTCAGACTTCGACACTGACCTACATTGATTTTAAAATTAAATATAAACTTTTGTTTGTTGGATATATTTTATACATTTTCTTTATGTCACGAACAAATAATCATAAAATATCAGTATTTCTTTGTGGACAAATAAACGGAACACCATTGTTGAAACAAACAAGATTACAGCAATTACACTTAAACGCATTAACATAAATTATAATCTCAATAAAAACAATGATTTTCTTAACAAATAATTCTGGTCTAATATCATATCTAAACCATCATCTCCTTAGAGGTAATGCATTTTTATGCGAATATCTGCATCATGGCGGTCTTGATGAAATAATATTTAGTTATACACATTACTATATAGGCATTTATCATTATAGCGAAATACAATAGTTATTATTAAATATTTATCATTAACTGTTAAGCGAGCTAAATGTGTTTCCTTTACAACTTTCACATAGGTACACAGTTGCGTACTTAGAAGGGGGCTAAGGGGCTTAAACCTTTCCCTCCATTGCCCATATTTATTATTATTTGTTTTTATATTTACCCACGAATTAAGATGGTATCTTAAAATCACGTTAATATCTGCCTGCGTAGATAACCGTGTTTAAAATTGTAATCATGTATTTGTCTAATCATTACAATTTATAACCATCGTTCATAGATATCTATGATTCAACTGATGAGGTTATTTCATCAGCTACACCAGAGAGAACATTATCAACATTGAATTTTGAGTTTTATTTTTACATATGTTTTTATATTTTATGCTTAATATAAGTAAGAATTAAAAGAGCACCTTCTTTATTTTTCAAACCTAATCTTACGACGGTTGAATAATTATTTAATTTCAAGCCCCCCCTTCCCCATTGAAAAATCCTATACCACAGTATGTACATATAAGTATAAAATTGCGCTCGGAAAACCAAGTAAACGTTTCAAAATTTGTTTTATTGGATTTAATTTTCAGAAAATCAAGTAAGATCAGTGTTAAGAACATTGCAGTCTCGAAACGAAATTCATGAGTTTCTAGAAACACGCTTTAATACATTTTGTCGCCTCGAGCCAGTGACTTTACGGCGGTCTGTGTGAACACATTTAGAAGTTTCGCGCCTGGGGGCGTCAGAAAATTTTCGAACTTTATGTCACCTCGAAACCGTAATAAAAACTGAGTTAGTATCAAAAACGCTCTTAGGAGAGTATATTATTTCATCTTTCGTCTGCCACGAAATGAATGTGTTATGTAATAAAAAAAAAAAATATATATATATATATATATTTTAAATTATAACGATATCGGATTGGTGAGATTTATTATGTTATACATTTAAATAATTTATATAACATTGATGCTTAATGATTAGCAAACGTGCAAATATCAATGCAAATATGCTTCTAAAATCATTAAAATATGCATTTATATGCATTAAAAAAAAAAAAAAAGTTACCAGATAGTACACAAAATAAAACGTGTCCATCGGATTTAAATATATTTTTAAACTCTGAAACAAAACTTTGTAGTCGACTACTCGTAAACTGTTGTACTTTGGGCATAACACAATGTTACAAATTATCGCATACGTTTTACCATCGATTATGTATTAAATATATCAAATATCCAAAAATATGCACATTCAAATTTCAGATCTGATATCATGGCACTGAGAAACGAATTTATTTCGCACTCTGTTATATTTAACAATACTTAAAAAAAGTATGCAAATACTAGAAGTCCCTAAGCCTATCAATGATGCTCACACCAAGAGCACTACGTACACCGTAATCGGTATATAGTATCATCGTTATAATAACGATAACCAACGGACAATCGTCAATACGCCGATTACTTCAACAGTAAACAATTGTATGAACGAGAAATAATAATACATGTATAATGTTGGGTTTACACGTACATGTTTCTGTTGGCGCCACTATGTACACCAGTGACTCTCATCATTTCATTACGTTCGTGTTGTACTGTTATAGCTCCAAGTTTCGATTTATTCAATACTTTAAATTAATTAGGGTTTTATCGCGCTTGTAAAATAGTTTCATAATTGTTAATTGAAGAATTTATATCGAATTTATATCGAATTTAGGAAAAAAATGATAATATATATTGAGTATTTTCATTAAAACTGTGTTGAAAAGCATTGATTGGTGATCCTGTAGCATACGATGGACTAGAATAGCTGTTGTAATTTTATGAAGATGGTGAAAAAGTTATAATTTCATAGGATATGCTTAGTGATTATTTGAAGTCGTGAAGCCAAGTATGATTTAATATGTGCCATTGATTCTAAAGCCAACGTTTCGGTAGTTTTTTTTAACATACACGCGATAGTTTTTCCGAAAAAGCCAAAGGAATTTTCCTCTGGATTTTCGTCCAACTTGCTGGGTATTTATTTATCTATAGAAGAGTAAACGAAAATGTCGTTCTACATTACGAACGACAAGCGTGCCGGTCAAGTTAATTTATTTTTATTTTCCTTCCCGCCACCCGGTGCTGCTATCCTGCGCTTCAGCGACCCACGCCAACTGCTCCAAAGGACAATACACGCGTGTACACGTAACCCACGACAGCCGGGTCAAAAATCCTGGCGCCGCTACTGTTGGGGGGGAGGATGCACGCGCCCGTGATATTGAAAAGTCGATCGTGCGGGGCGGTTACGAGGGTCACTCGTCGACCGGCTCGGCGGTTGCCTATCCACACGGTACGGTTAGGTTAGGGGCAAAAAAGCAAAGGCCACAGCGACGAATACAGCCGCAGCGGTACAATCAGACGTTAGATAGTTTCCGGCACTAGAACCGTTCGAAAAACACTGTCCCGTAGATGCTTTCGATGAAGATTTTTTTTTGGCCTCCAAAACGACTTGTGGCTACATTACAGTACAACAAATAGGTACTATCAATTTTCGGAGGAGAAACCTGGTGAACCAGATGTAGTCACCAGCTGCTTCCGAGATCGAAATGGGTGCGACGGAACAGTTGTGCAAATAGGTCGTCGAGCAACTCGAAACACGAACCAATTAAAACCGTGATAACCCGGTTTCATAGGACCTTCGAATCTCGTACGCGAAAACGTGTTTACGGGTTGGGCGAGCGAATTCGAGAAAAACTTGACACCGACATCAGGCGCTTTGTTCGAAACGGTTACGAATCGGCCGTTTTAACAGAATAAAATATTATTGTATTCCGTTCGACGAATAAAAGATTCTAGGATCTTTTATGGAAAGCGAACGAACGGCTCCGCCGGTGTCCCCCGGGGAGGAGGGAGGATGGGTGTTGGACCGATGCAGATCACCGATTACTCGATTGCGAAAATGTACATATTTTTAGTTACGATAAGAAGGACAAAAGTAGTGTTGCGGTGATGGGGGAAAAAAGGAGCTCAACATTGTCGCGACAGACGGATCAACAGATCCCCCCTTTCTCGTTGATGAACTAACATATTTTTCGCAGACCAACATCGAACGATATCAGGATGCTGTTCGATTGCCCGTAACCCGTTCGATAACGAGCTCGGGCCCGGCATCGTCGGCCGACGGACTTCCGAGTGCACGCACGCACGCACGCCGGGAAGCGACTCGGGCGCGCTTGCGCCGGACGGACGGGCGAGCGAGCGATCGAGAGCGGTGTGCGAGCGTGCGTGCACGAGACTCGCGGTACCGCTC
>NW_020273583.1:0-14766 GCF_003268045.1 Sipha flava | reverse complement strand
AATACAAAAATAAAGCTCTTATTTATTTATTCTATGTATAAACTATATGTTTATTTATATATTAATTTAGGACTATAAATCATTTAATAATTTTTAATTTTTATTTAATCTTAATTATTTTATTAAATATTGTATTATTTAAGAATTATTTAGTTCATGGCTAGAAAAACTGTGCACAACAAATAGGGGTAGGCCAAAGAGAGGCAGGCACAACAGCACAGTAGTTAAAAAAATGGAGGGGGTGACAGAGGCCGGAACACCCTTAATATAAATTCCCTAATTTTAATCCTCTGTATAAAAATATATTACCTTTTTAATAAAAATTGTTTATTTAATCTCTTAAGGTCTTTGACCTTTCCCCCTTGAAAAGAAGTATTTGCATCATAATCTAAGTGAACAGGAGTTTCTGAAATCTAAATTGTAAATGTTAAGTAGTGGCAGCAAATACGTACTCCAAGTAGTTCAATTGAACTGCCTAGAAAATTAGGTATGTTAAAAAATATATAAAAATGATCATTAAAAAATTTTAATTAATTTTTTATATATTACTTGATAACATCTTTAATTATTAAAGATCTGTACAATAAATGTTTTGGTATTGGAATGGGTGGTAAATTAGAGTGGATAAATCTAATTATTTGAACTGGGTGTTTCAATTTCATTCGGCGCCAATTGTTTGAATCCCGATGGACTGTATGGTGTTCACAGAACATTGTGTAATCTTCGTGTAAGGTATAGGCAACACAAAATACATGTACGCACGAATGTTCTGTGAAAAGAAACTTTGAAGAAACCCACCGCATATGCATAAACGTGTGCATACCCGTACTTCAAAGAGTGCCTACTATGTTTTTGGGCCCTATCTAAACAAAACGTTTAGGTATATTTAAAATAAATCATAATGTATAAATATTTCAATGAAAATAACTGTATTTTTTCATTTAATATAGTGGTATATCAGTCCCGATGAACATGTTTTCCTCGGAGCTCGTAATTTTTTCTCAGACACATTGAATTAATAATGATTTGTACTTCTGTAGTCCATCACTGTTTTGCATACACTGACTGCTATAATATCGTAATAAGTTTTCGCTCGAAAATGTAGTTTTATTTATTCCATTACAAAAAAACATCATTTATTTTTCACCAAATACTATAGAATACATTACGTTTACAACTCTTCGGGGATGGTGTCCGGACACGGTTATGTATGTAAAACGGCGCGACAACGCTGTACCCCAGTAGTTATCACAGTGCAGTACACGTAGTACGACACGCGTAACCTTGTAAATACAAATAAATATATTTTTTCCGGTTATTACAATATCGCAGTGGCATATGTAATGATTGGCGAAGCGCTAAAGACTGATTGGCAAAGACATATAGAAATCAAGCGTCCTCGGAGTGTAAAGAAGTGCACGCCCGAAGAAGCTGTGTACATAATAGAGATAAAAACTCACGATAATAATTGTTACTAATTGTTTTAAAGTACAATTACAAAACGACGATTGCGATATTTTCCGAGTGTGACTATACCGTATTAAACTTTTGAATACATTTTTATATCAAATCAACAAATGCGAATAATGAATAAATTTTTTTTTTTTCTACATTAAGTTTTGTAGTGTCCATCATAAGGTATTGTTCACGTATTGCTGTATGGTAATGACTTGTGGATTTTTTTACTGTTACGAGTTGCACTGCGGGTCAACGGCCAAACGCGTGGGTCGCGCACGTTGGACCGAAAATCGGTACGTGCGTCGCACATCGGACCGGCGCCTTCGCTTGTTACGTTGACATTAACTGTGGCGACTCCAGGGCGGTCGATTAGGTCTGTTCCGAGTGTAAATATTTAACGAGACCGTATCGACACAGCGTTAGAATAATAACACGGTCGAGCTCAAAGTAACACGGGTGTAACCTATTATTTTCACTATTATTTTAGTGGTTTGCGCGCGCGTGTTTCTATTGTTCACATCCAATATCGATAATAACTGTGAACGCGGACGAAAAACAATCACTGTCGCCCGTCCGATCGCGTTTTTATCCCTGCACAAAACGTTACACGTAATCGACCGTGAAACGACCGGTTTGTGTTTTTCTTCACCGAAAGCCGATCGTTGGCCGACTTGACGATTGTTTTCTATTTCGTCCGTTCGTATAAACATACGTTTATGGAGTCAAGATTTAAAGAATAGATCCCTCTTTGAGTTTTTTTTCACAATAATCGTAATTTTGTCTTTTACAAATGTTTAAAACTCTAAAAAAAAAATTTGACAGAAGAAAATATCTATTCTATCTTTATTGTTTAATTATTTTATTTTTTAAACATTTTTATATCTAACTACGTTATAGATAGAAGTATACGAATTTTGTTCCTAGTTGAGAGATTCTAAATTCTTTACTACCGCGTATCGATCGTTTTCTAAAATTGCACTGTAACAAGACCGATGTTTCTACGTGTCAATTAACTCAATACTAACCGATTTCAAAAGCTGCAGATTTTTTTTATACGCACCAAGGATGTTTATTTGTTGTGATCCAAATCATGTGTTAAACAACACATACGTTTTCTGTCACACAGTTTTTGTACAAGTTGGATTTAGATAACAAACTTCAAGTCATTGTGCATTAAATTAAGGTATTGAAGACACGTTGTCTTTAGTTTTCTATTTTAGAAGCCAATTCACGATCCCTCTCATAATATTAATAACTATCGTTTTATCGGTGGTAACACTTTTGCGGCTCCTTAGTCAATAAAAAAAACTAACAATATCTTTTATGCTGTCCGTCACGTGAAACGTGATTCCACTGAGATGTGTGATACCGTCATATTCTACTCATAAAATATCCTGTGATCTCTACCCGACAACGATCACTGTATTGTTTCCTGGGAGAGCGGTTAAGACACCTACCGGGGGGCTGGACTTACGTCCTGAACACGACATCGGTACGTATGAACTGGGACTATGGCTTGACATTTGCAAGTTGGTATAGCAAACTTTCGGCCAAAATCTCAGCCCTTGTAACGGCGAGACCGTTGTGCAACATCCTTTTAGTTAATGGTACACCGTTGTCCTTCTCATTTCCGTAAGATGAACGAATATTATGCACTATAAATGATTGTTGACGTTTTTATTTACTCGGTATCCTATCCCAATGAGCGGTTCGGTAAGTTGGGTTTTAGTTGAGCGGCAACTGGCGAGTACTATAACACGCTGTATATGAGAAGTTTCTGAGCACGCAGTGTATATGATGTGTGCGACTGAGTCGTATCTCGAACCAGTAGGTTAGTGTTAATGGACGGCGCGAGATAAAACAGACCGTCTGCTACTTTCGAGCAGATACAAATTTAAAACAAACTTACGTATTTTCGGCGGCCGTGTATATGTATGTGTAAACCACAATAATTGTCTTTGTGTGGAGGATTTCGGGCGGATCTAGCCAAAGTCGATATCAGCCTAAGAACGTACTTATAATTGAGTAGTTAAAACAAAGTACGCAAAAAAACTGGTAACTATTAATGGAGATATGTGTGAAAGAATCGAGAGCAAATTTTACTATCGCGACATGGTATACTGTTTATACTCGTAACTAAATCGTATGGTTGTGAAACGTGGACGATAATGAAATACGATAAAAATTAACTAGAGGCAGTTAAGATATGGATATAGAGGGGAATTTTAGGAATAAGTTGGATGGAACATACGACGAATGAAGTAGTGTTGGACGTGATAAACGAGAGAAGAACGCAATTTGATGGACGCAATAATGAAAAAATATATATATAAAGCTAATTGCACATATCTGCTATGATACAACAAGTTTATCATCATCATCACGGAAGGGGAAATAATAGATAAATTAACTGAAGGAAGACCGCGTAAATCCTTATTCGAAAAAATCTTCCGTTGGTTGGGTTTTACCTCGGTGTGTGGCAGACACAAATGGCTACAACTACAAGGTTTGGCCTTTAGAAGCTGATGATGAACACACCCTTTGTGTTTTCAATTTTTAGATTGAATAATCACCAGTAAAACGATAAACGAGACACAATACGACGGTACTAATGTCGCTTTTTCGAAATATTAACGTGTATGACGGCGAATTGTATAGGCAATTCCCAGGTGAATTGTATTTAGCAACACATTCTCATTATCGTTAAGCAACGGTTCGAGCAAATTGGAAGACGTTACTGGATAAATTTAAAAAATTTAAAACCTAGTTGTTATTCTATCAACACCTAGAGCTTACGGTTCTTGAGAGAATCTCTGTTGCGTTTTTATGAATAAAAAATTTACAAGTATATGAATTATATTTATAATATGGCGTTTATAAACAATTATTATATTATTAACTAGCCGATTTACCCTGTTTCGTCCGAATTAGTTTTTAATTATTTTTGATTATCGTTTTTATTTTAACCGTACACGAACCGCCTAACGTGTTATGTATTATACTACATAATAGTGAAAAAACTGTAACAAATGTTCATCTTATTCGGTAAACATTCTAACAATTTTTCTTTCATACAAACCTTGTCCAGAAAATTGCGATTACAACAACGGCCACAAATCAATCAAATCGATCAAGCCGTTCACTAGTGATGATTCTTTTGCATACATAAAATAATTTATTTTTATATATGAATAAAGTTGTGCCATTTAGTATAGAACATTACCTTGTATATATAACAAATATATGCCATTGAAAAATCAAAAAAAAAATCGTTATAAATTAACATAATTTATGTAAAAATAAATATATTACGGTTGAAAAAAAAATTTAAAAAAAATAACAACTTACTATACAACATTCGTTAACATTTTGAAAAAAAAATCAAAAACATAGATTTGTATAATAATAATTTTGGTGCATAAAATACAAAAACGAAATTTACAAAAAAAAAAATTAACAAATTCAATAGTTAATAAAAATAACGATTTAATCATAATCAAAAACATAAATATGAAAAATAATAATGACGTGTAGAAAACACAAAAACAAAATAAAAAGTCAAATAGTTTTGAAATGTACCATGAAATGTACAAATGTAAAACAGCTTATAAAAATATAAAACTGTTTATAGGTATCCCTAAGGTTTTATTCGGCGATAAGGTACAAAATTATATATTTTAGTAGACGTTGTTTCCCTCGAATTGTCATCGTTTATAATTAAACTACAAATTGGTTCAGTTGCTCTTCGCTAAAATTTTAATAATACTAAATAACCTCGAGCTTGATTTTTAATGCTTTACACAGCTTTTCAATTTCGACTTGTACTTGTAGCGTCGCGTTAGGCTTCTTGTACAACTCGAACAGACAGTTTATTATAGAAGTTGTCCACGGACTGTTCGGGCCGAAGTTTCCCCCCGAGCAAGATTCAAGTATATTCGTCACCAACTGCACGACGAACAGTAGCTCGTCGCCACCTTTCTCGCACGCTTCATTCAACAAGTGTTCCAAAGCAATATCGTCCTTCGATATCGGTTTATTTTGCGCCAAAGTGATCATTCCCAACCAGTGGCCCAGATTTTTGATCAGTAATTTATCCGCCATACTTGGAATGCCTACATTTCTTCCCAACAGAACCTGAAACCATAATATTTACATTCTCTGTCAATACAATTACAACATAATTGAAGTAGTTTATTAAAGTGATTTGATTATTATTACGATATGCTGTTCAGAATACATTGCGGAATATAAATAGTAGATTCATTTTTATATATACTATATCGTAACGCGCTAAAAAACTAATGACCCATCCACCAATAATAACTGTTCGCTTGTATTTTTCCAACACGATCAGTTAACGTTTAAATAGGATTGAAGAAGAAACGTGTATTATCAAATTTTTACCTAATTTTTTCATCCTAAAAAAATGCAACTCTTTAAAATCTACACAAATTTTCAGTGCCTCGAACAAATACAAAAATTCATAATATTCATATTATAGGGTATCTGTTTTTTTTATTCAAATTAATTGCGATTGTATTTTATAAAGATTATTTTAGTTGAGATTCTTTTTATCTTCGACTGAATAGATTGTTGATATAATATCTTTATCTAGAGAAAAATAAAATATTCCCGGCTCAAAACTGTTATTCACCTTAATTGTATTGATGGTGTCCGACAATACCATCGAATTCAGCGTTTTGCTGTTCAAACAATTCAACATGCTTGAGTACAGAACATGAAAGTTGAACTCCTGTCGCACCCGTTTCAAGACAATGTACTTGGATAACCACGGCAAGTGTTCTTTGGCGATCAGACGCTTTATGTCACTGCACTGTAACAGAATCATAAAACACAGAAGGTTAATAAAATAAGCTGTTGACAGGATTGTTTCACTAACGCTGCATGCAACGTTTGATCGTAATACGAATTAATGGAAAAAATTAAAAGAAAAAAAATCAAAATGAAAATATCAATTGCATTGGCATAATCAATGTATTCGTATGTATTCGTATGGATTCTTACCTTGGTTTCGAGATTCGTTTTACACAAGCTGTTGATAACATAACGAATTTCGTCTTGTACAGTTTTAGACGGTACGATTATCTCGTCATCGACAACCGTCGCGGCGATCGCTGGAGGTTCCGATTTTGGCAACGCATCGGCCACCGCGGCGATCACCGGATCAGGTTTTGGCATTTGCTGGCAGATAATCGCGTCTTGGGACCGCGATTCGCTTTCCTCCTCGCCGTTATCGGTTTCCGATATCGTTTGCTCGTCGATGGCTCGTCGTCTAGTTGGCGGTGCAAGTTCGACCAAATCGTGCACCACGTCCTGCGCATAACAGAAAAAATGATTAGAACCAGTGGTGTAGATGCAATTTTTTTTTTGGGGAAGTGGGTATTTAAGAGTACATTTATTATATTCTTAGTATATCTTAATCTGACGTTCTATATAATATTATTACATTTAAAATTGTATTATTATTATGCCCCGTTTTTATGAAAATTATTTTGTTACTTAATTTTTAAAGTATACTTAATCAGAGTAAAATTAAAATATAATTTTACTATAATAATTAAATATCATAAAAAAAAAAATCTGGAGGCGTGGAAACTCCTTACACCCCCGCCCTCCCTAAACTACTCCATTTTTTAGAACCAATATCTAAATGGTGTTTCGAACGAAAACGTTTATGCGTTTCGTTAGTTTTTTACACAAATATCTTTGTTTGCATTCCAACGGTACCATCGGACGTATACGAACTGTATTAAACAAAGCATTATATATCAAGTAGCAGTGTTGGGGTTTGATTTAAAGAAAAAGTTCAATAATTAATTAATTTAAATCGAACAAATCCGAATGATGAATTGATTAATATAGTTTAAAGTCTAATCAACGTCCACTATTCATCTATTTTTGATTTATTATATTGTTATTTAATTATTAAGATTTAATAAGTAATTAGTATTGTATTACGTTCTTTTTCAAAATTTCAAACTTACCTCAATAATGTCCGGTAGAAAATCATCGACTTTATCAGTTTTTTCAAGGCGGACACACAGTTTCGAAAAATTTTTCAATTTCGTTTTAAACCGATCAAATGCCATATAACTGAAATTGAATGCATTAGCATTTTGCGTATTCTTCAGATCATATAATATGTAAGTAATGATTGTTTTCAATGTATTTTTATCACTAAAAAATAAAATAAAAAAAAAAAACATTTTTGTTAGTTTTTATTTATATCGATAGAATTTGATTTTTAAGCTTATGCAAATTAAATAACTTATAAAAGGCTACTTACGATATAAATCCATACTTTAGAAATCCACCTACAAAATTAGCCATTTTGAAAATATTTTGATCTGAGTATGATGAGAATAAATGGAAATCTTTTATCAAACGTTTCATCATGCTACAGATAATTTCCTACGCGAATAAAAATACATTGAATTAGAAAAAAGAATATCGTTATAACGACTCTAATTTATTTATTATGACAATTTTAACAGTATGATATCAGGCTGATTTAACAGTTGCATTCAATGATGTTGTCATTTTATTTTTCATGTAGCGTAAAAAAAGCATCATTCACTTCCATAGGCGCAACTAAAAGGGCACAATAGGGTTTTTAGCACCACTGAGTTCAATGTAGCACACCTGTTTTTGTTTTCAGATCTATATAATCTATTACAGTTAAACACCATTTAATTTAAATTTCAGCAATTCCAGCACCCCCAATATTTGGGATCTAAATGCACCCATGTTCACTTCTTTATTGTTGTAACTATTTCAATTTATGGCTTAAAATTCTCATCAAATACAAATATAGCAAATGAACTATGTTATTTATATATCTAAATATATAAAAATCTCGTGTCCATAGTGTTTGTGACTAATTTTGTATATACATTTGGTAGGTCTGCAAATAGGTTTTAATCTATTTTTTATACTCCTAAGTACTATTGTTTAATAAATCGTAGTTTAATTTAATCATTTTTGACCCGATCAATAACTGCACAACAGAAAATGAATTATTAAATGATACTATTAAAAACTATTTAAAAACTATTAATTTTATTTTTGGTATTAAATGACGGGTATTGCATAAATATTAAACAACAAGATCCCGCAAGAATTTAAGTTCGAAGGATTATTATGCATATCGGTACATTAGATAATGGAGATAGGAAAGTTACTACAGATGAAACAGGATGTATAAAATTACCGACCGATTTCTGCACATCATTTATTCGCAAGATGCTCTCATTGACCAGATATTTCCCAATGTACACAGACAATGAACAAATCATGTGTGGCTGGAAGAAAGAGCAATTTTAGCAGCAAAAAATGTGGGCATCAATAAATTGAATCTCAAGATACAACATTTATTACCAGGAGACTTGGTGTCATACAAATCTATTGATACAGTTTGCGATGCTACTGAAGCTGTAAATTATCCAACAGAATTTTAAAACTCATTGGATTTACCATATATGAATAATTTACAACTGAAGGTTGGATCTCCGATTATTTTGCTTCGTAATTTGAACCCCCCACGATTGTAAAACGGCACGCGATTAGTCATAAAAAAATTAATGAAAAAAATGTTATCGAAGCCATCATTTTAAATGGCAAATTCCGAGGTATATATATATATTATTACCACAAATCCCTATTAAATCCACAGATGCGATAATACAATTTAAACGCCTTCAATTTCCAATTAGATTGACATTTGCAATGACTATCAATAAGTTTCAAGACCAAACGATGTATGTTTGTGGCTTAGATTTGAGCATATCATGTTTTTCACACGGACAATTATACGTAACGTGCTCTCGAACCATCCAGTTTGTTTGTGTTGGCAAAAGATGGGATAGAAAAAAATATTGTACACTCTGTTGCGTTAAGAGATTGTTATGTTTTTTTTACTAATATTGTCATAATTAGTGATATATATATATAATTTTAAAGGATTAATTTTAATAAATTATTAAAAAAATAAAAGTTTGATGATTTTTCATTTTTATATTTCATTACTGTTCACAACACTTCATACCTCTTCCACTTATATACCATATCCTTACACACCTTTACTAAATGTATTATTTTTTTCCAGCAAAATATTGTCTAGAAATAATTTATATGTCAAAACAACGTTTGTCGGGCCAGCTGGTATATATATATGTGGATATACAGTTGCGTATTTACGTGTTCTGTGAGTTAAAATATCCCCCAATATTTCTAAAACAAATAGCAATGCTATGGAAGCTTTGTCTACATGTAATCTCGAAATATATCCAAACATATTTAAATAATTAATCATTTTCACCACACTCCCAGTTGCACAGAGTTAAAGATTATTTTCATTGTTACAAAGGATAAAGATTTATTTACGTAATACTATTGACAAATTATGTATATTTTTTATACTACTAAGATTATATTATACTAATTATTATCAAGTCTTGGTAAACAATTTAGTATCATAATTATTATAAAATGTAATTAATTTATAATTGTTCTGTGTAGAAAACAATTAATAGGTCAGCCATGCTTTCAATCAATCGAAAGGTTCATATTTAAAGTAATCAAGTATTGGACTAATTGGCATTAAAAAAGTTGTGTTCCTTTAACACTGTAAAATTAACTAATAAATCTATACAAAATTTAATCAATTTATTTACAAAATTTCCAGCCGATCTGAAATTATTTAATGTTCTATTCATTTTTAAATACGAACTGCACACAATTTTAGTCCATGTAATAGGTAGTTGATTATAAATTATAAAAATTTTTACAAATGTATATCCTTAAAAATATTTTAGGCAATTATTATTGGGGAGCAAAGCTGACTATACAACTTTGTGATTAAACTATGATAATATTTTTGGGGAAAAAAGTATTGTCTAGACGCCCCTCCCCCCCAAACAAACTCCAAAATATGCCACTGTAGCTATAAATATTCTTATGCGTAATATTAAATAATAACAAATTCTTACAGTTTCAAAAACTGAAAAGGTTTTTAAAGAATTTTCTTACACTTAAATATGAGAGTACTAGTACAAAAAATAGAAATTATTAAAATTTTAATCAATAATTAACTTTCAAAAATACTTTTAAAGTATAGCAGTTGGTAAGGAGTAGGAGATCAAAATGAAGCCACATCATCAAAATCTAACCTAAGGTTGACTTTTGATAAAATTTATTTTCAACATTTAAAGCATCCCTTAACTGAACAATAATGCAATCATAAAGAATTATTTATATTTTAATACATATTTTATATTTAGTTTAATTTTATTATGTATGATACTAAAAAATTAATATTTATTTTTATTGACACATTTTAGTTATTTTAATTTTTCTCATTAACTTGTAGAGAAAAATCAGAAGTTTAATTAATTTTATCATAATATTTATATTACGTATATTTTTTTTTCATCAAAATTAGCATTCAATTTAATGAAATGTTAACAATTTGATAAATTATATACAACCCAAATATTTTCTAATTAATTTTCAAATTCATACCTATATAAATTATTTTAAAATTTTACAATGTTATTTTCACAATTTAAACAATTTCAAAAGCATTTTATGTTTTTCTAGGACTTATGCATTAAAATGTATTTTTAACATGCAAGAATTTTTCTTTTAAAATATTAACCCTTAACTGGTATCGTATATATCACTTTTTCATCGTACCCATCAATTGTATTTTAGCTCACGGCTTTGGACTATTTGTTTTTTGTTATCAATCCTAATAACACAATTTTCATGTCATGAAAGCTATTAAAAACTGTTGCGGGTCATTTATGACTCAAGAATACCTGTTACGTATATTTTTTTTATCTCTTGTCATCACATAATTATTATATTGAAATAGATATTTTCAGGCTTTGCTTCAAATTAATTTTAGCTTAGGAAATGGGTGATGATTACAATGTTAAATTGAATGTAATAATATTATTTTTATATTCAAAAATTAATTTATATTTATAGATTATAGTACAGCACTCGTCTTTCCAATTAGTGATTAGTCGAGTTGACTTAATATAGAGAATGAGTGATTAAAATAATGAGTGATTAATGAGTGATTTAAATGTTATAAATTGGTTATAAGAAGTAGATGGTGATAATTTGAGTGTTCTAAATAGGCTAAAATTTTAAACTTACATTTTTTTAATAATTTTACGAATTAAAATATGCCTTGAGATGAATAAAATAATGTTTGTAATTTATTAGAAATAAATAATTTATGACCTTGATTTTATTTTATTTTTTAGACTTATTATCTAAGCTAAAAAAAAACCTTGGAATACTTCGAACCTGAATGTATATGATTATAAAATAAAAATGACTAAAAAAAATTTTAAATATCCATGTAAAATTGTATTGTTATAAAAAAATTGAATTAAAAATAATATTTGATAAAAATAACTATGTCATTAGGGAAGAAAATGATCATTTGATTACTAATAATATGATTTTAAAAAATAGAGTATTGAAAAAATGAAAATTTTTAATGTTATAAGCAATGAAAATATTGGGTCATATATGACTCCATGATACCAGTTACGTAAGTGCAAATAAAGATAACTGTTAAGGGTTAAAATGAATCAACATTATAGCTTTTATTACTAATCACTTTTAATTACCTTATGATGAGGTGCTGGAGAAACATGGAACCGTTTAAAAATATTTAGCACATCATCGCTGGCTGGATCCCTAAAAATTCGTTGGATATAATTATTGATACGTTGGTCAACTGTGTTGAGTACCATAATAAATGTATACGTATGGTCTCAAAATAAAATAAAACAATTTTAAATAGAGTATTAATTATAAGAATCGTATTCAATATAAATAATGCCTATAATGTGAGTAAATTGTTAGGGTAGTAAAGACTTCAAAAATGTCAGGAGACGGTTAAATGGTCCGCGTCAAAACAGAAAGTGTGCTCGAAAAATGTACTCTTTCGTAGACTTCGAATCGTTTCCTTGGTGAAATAATAATCATATAGTGTAGCTTTCCGTTAAGCCAACATATTAATTACAATAAAAATTTAAATAATGTAATAACACAAAACGTGTTATCAGTTTTATTTTTAATAAATCGAAGTTTAATTTAATAATTTTTGATCGGGTCGATATTTATGTAATTGAAAATGAACTATTAAAAAACTATTAAAAACTATTTAAAAACTATTAATTTTATTTTTGGTATTAAATGACGGGTATTGTGTGAAACAAGGTAAAGCGAGGTACCACTTGGTATGACCAAGAACCAAAAAATTAATTAAATTTGTAACATACACCTGAAGTTTACCGTATAGGCAATCTAACGTGCCGTTACCTGACGGATATAGAATAGGCAACTTAATATGCACAACGACGACGACGAGGATGGGAGACAGTGACTTAAACTTAACACGGGAATGGGGATATTGAGTTTAGTTATAAGGGGGCAAGTCTCTGTGGTCGGATCGGTATGATGCAATGACCACAGAGCTCACACAAAATCGGAAAAATCTCAATCACTCAAATCACAACTTAAAATACGTGACGATTATGGTAACTGCAATGGTAACTGGTAACTCTCGAAGACCGTGGCGGCCTCACACACCACCCAGTGGCTGGCGGACTTACGCAGAGGTGAAGGCGTACACTACCGAAGTGTTTCGACGATGACCAAAATATTGACTGGTCTCACACAGTGGAGACACGACGAAGAAGACAAAACAAAAGGTGACACGTACTAATAAAATTTAAATAACTCACGCAACGCAGATCTGGTTATGGTAATGTTTTGATTTATTTATTATAATTTTTCACTAATAATAATAATAATAATACTAATAAACGTCCGCATTAATTGCGGGAGGCGCGGCGATAAAAGTTCGCGACAACGAAGATTTAGTAGGTATATAAAAAGAGGTGTTGCCTAAATGGCGTACGACAAATGAAATAATAAAAAAACTATATATGTTTTGTGTCCTTAATAAACGACAAAAAGATCGACAAAAAAACAATGTGTTGCCTTAGTGGCGAACAGCGAACAACAGACAGAAGAAAAAATAGTAATAAATATAAAATACGTAATATAATAAAGGGCGTTGGCCGTTATGTAATAAGTAGAATAATTCACTAATCTGCATAATTAATTAACAAAGATAATACAAAATTAACGAGAGATAATAATAATAAATAAATAAGACAATAATCAACGAACACATACTAATTAAAATTCACACAGACGGAAGATTAGGAAGGTGGACACAGATAAGGACAGGTCGACGCCATCGTGGTTGCAATTATGATAATAATAATAATAAGAAGAAGAAGACTACGTGTATAGCGCATAAACAAGTATTGCATAAATATTAAGCAACAAGATCCCGCAAGAATTTAAGTTCGAAGGATTATTATGCATATCGGTACATTAGATAATGGAGATAGGAAAGTTACTACAGATGAAACAGGATGTATAAAATTACCGACCGATTTCTGCACATCATTTATTCGCAAGATGCTCTCATTGACCAGATATTTCCCAATGTACACAGACAATGAACAAATCATGTGTGGCTGGAAGAAAGAGCAATTTTAGCAGCAAAAAATGTGGGCATCAATAAATTGAATCTCAAGATACAACATTTATTACCAGGAGACTTGGTTTCATACAAATCTATTGATACAGTTTGTGATGCTGCTGAAAATGTAAATTATCCAACAGAATTTTAAAACTCATTGGATTTACCATATATGAATAATTTACAACTGAAGGTTGGATCTCCGATTATTTTGCTTCGTAATTTGAACCCCCCACGATTGTGCAACGGCACGCGATTAGTCATAAAAAAATTAATGAAAAAAATGTTATCGAAGCCATCATTTTAAATGGCAAATTCCGAGGTATATATATATATTATTATCACAAATCCCTATTAAATCCACAGATGCGATAATACAATTTAAACGCCTTCAATTTCCAATTAGATTGACATTTGCAATGACTATCAATAAGTTTCAAGACCAAACGATGTATGTTTGTGGCTTAGATTTGAGCATATCATGTTTTTCACACGGACAATTATACGTAACGTGCTCTCGAACCATCCAGTTTGTTTGTGTTGGCGAAAGATGGGATAGAAAAAAATATTGTACACTCTGTTGCGTTAAGAGATTGTTATGTTTTTTTTACTAATATTGTCATAATTAGTGATATATATATATAATTTTAAAGGATTAATTTTAATAAATTATTAAAAAAATAAAAGTTTGATGATTTTTCATTTTT
>NW_020273582.1:18567-46982 GCF_003268045.1 Sipha flava | reverse complement strand
ATGATACTCATCGCCTTGGAGGAAACACCGGTGTCGGGGTGCACTTGCTTCAACACCTTGTAGATGTAGATAGCGTAAGATTCCTTCCTCTTGGGCTTGCGTTTCTTGTCCGACTTGGTAATGTTCTTCTGCGCCTTGCCGGACTTCTTCATCGCCTTCCCTGCTGATTTGCCTCCTGGAGCCATTTCTGTGGGTTATTTGGGACTTCGGTACTGTGTATCGGAATGAATACCAAACGAATGATGTACGACGAAAACGTGCACCAGTATTTATTCTGGTTTAGAAATGCGTAGACGGGTTCTCATTGGATAACACCCCCCCCCCCTTCGACGTACATCGATGATCAAAAAACATCTGCTCCGGCCCTTCGGCCGACAAATGTATGATAATGTAAAACCATTTTTTTATAAGCTACACTTCTGTAGTGAACGTGTCGTTTAAAATCGTCAAACCAACAATGTGTTTTTGACGAGTATGTTGAAGCCCTATAAATACCCAAGAAACGTCCGTCGCGGCATCACAACCGTTTCGTTGTTTATCAGTTTCACGTCGACGAAAATCAAAACCTAAACACAATGAGCGGAAGAGGCAAAGGTAAAGCGAAGGGAATCAAATCCAAAACCAGGTCGTCCCGTGCTGGACTCCAGTTCCCCGTCGGACGTATCCACCGTCTGTTGAGGAAAGGAAACTACGCCGAACGCGTCGGTGCCGGTGCTCCGGTATACCTGGCCGCCGTCATGGAGTACTTGGCCGCTGAAGTCTTGGAACTGGCTGGCAACGCTGCCCGTGACAACAAGAAAACTCGTATCATCCCCAGACATTTGCAGTTGGCCATCAGAAATGACGAGGAGTTGAACAAACTGTTGTCCGGAGTGACCATCGCCCAAGGCGGTGTGTTGCCCAACATCCAAGCCGTTCTTTTGCCCAAGAAGACCGAGAAAAAGGTTTAAAATACACAGACTAGACACATCTTTCCCGTTATGTAATAACATTCTAAAAAGGCCCTTTTCAGGGCCACCAATTTTCAAATACCAATGTTTGATCAATTAATAAAAAACTCTTCTCACACTTTTTTTCCACTCACACACCCATTCATTTAATATACAGAATTTATTTAGTGATTAGCGTACACATGAATTGTAAGATAAGTAGTACGTAGTAAGATCAAAACGTTCCTGGAATTTCATTTTATTATTTTAAGTCTTCATCCGATTATGAACTGATATAGTTCGGCAACAGTTAATCGCAGGTTAATGAGCAATATATTAATGATAAGATTAGATAACTAAGTTTATTTTAAATTATCTAGTTGATAAATTTGGCACCGTAATGGTTAGTGATCTAGAAATCGTTAGTTTGTTTCGTTATGGTGACTCCACAACAGAAAGCGTTTTGCGTCCTACGTTTCAATAAGTGCGAGTCGGCAATAACCGTTCAACGTGATTTTCGAAGAACTTATGGAACTGAAGCTCCTACTGCTCAAAGCATTCAACGATGGCACCAAACTTTCAAAAAAAATCGTTGTCTATGCGCACAGAAACGTTCAGGTCGACCACGTAACTCTGACGAAAACATCAAGTGTGTTCTACAATGTTTCGTTCAAAGTCCACAGAAGTCTGCACGTCGTGCAGGCCTAGAGCTAAATCTCCCATATTCAACCGTTTGACGTATTCTACCAGGTCGTTTGACATTGAAGGCATACCGAATATAACTGTTACAAGTCCTCCTACCAGATGACAAACAAAAAAGGATTGATTTTTGCAATTTCATATCCGAAAAACAAGAAGAAAATGAGTCATTTGTGTCTCACGCATTGTTTTTTCGGACGAAGCCACATTTCATTTAAGTGGAAAAGTCAACCACCATAATGTCAGGATTTGGGCTTTAGAGAAACCACACGCAACTGTTGAGCATCAAAGGGATTCACCAAAAATCAATGTTTTCTGTACAATTTCGAGGAAAAAAGTTTACGGTCCATTTTTTTTTTTTTTTGAAGAAAACATAGTAACGGGTAACACATATCTAAACATGTTGCAAACATGGTTGTTTCCACAGTTACAAGCGGATATTGATGAGTTTGTTTTTCAACAAGATGGAGCACCGCCGCACTGGAAGTTAGAAGTTCACCGGTATTTGAACGGTGAACTTCCTCAGCGGTAGATTGGGCGAAAAGGAAACGACGATTTGGCGATTCATCCCTGATCTCACAGTGTGTGATTTTTTTTTTATGGGGCTACATAAAAGATAAAGTGTATGTACCACCATTATCTACAAACTTGGAAGAGCTTAAAATCAGAATCAAAGATGCTGTTTATGCCGTGACACCAGATATGATCAGCAACATTTGGGAAGAATTTGATTATCGTATAGATGTGTGTCGGGCGATCGGTGGGGGTCATATTGAACATTTATAACCAAAGTAAATAAAACTTGACTATTTTAAGAATATATTTTACTTAATTTCACCATTATATCTCCATTTTTAATATAAATATAAATTTTTGAAATTGGATGAAGACTTTTTGAAACACCGTGTATATTCAATTTAAATATAAATCTACTCAATCTTCTTCAAAGTATCGCCCTTCAGCACAGGCACAATTACTCCCAACGACTTTGTAACTGCTGGAAACATCTTTGATATCCCTCTATTGGAATGGCCCTGAGAGTCTTCAATCGTCACAAAACGTTCACTTTTGAATCCAAGTTTTGGAAAACAGCTGGAAACAGCCAGAAGTCATATGGAGCTGGTGAATACGGGGGTTGTGGTATTGTAGACATTTTTTTTATCCTTTCAAAATTGTCGAACTGCAAAAGACGAGTGACACGGTGCATTGTCAAGATGCAAAAACCAACCATTTGACATTCTGAAAAAATGCGTAAACTCAGTTTCGTATGGACACGATTACGGCTCATATGAGACTAATGTAATTTTAACGAATAAACTTACAGATAGCTAATAATGTCTACTTTTAATTCCAATAATCAAATATTTAATAAGATAAATATTATTGACACTATTGAGAGTTAAGTATGCGGTATGCCATGTATAACATGGAATATTTATGAGGAGGCTAAATCTTGGTCCCGGGGGGGAGGCTATGCTCCCTCCCATAGTTACGCCTATGGGTATCTGTCCGTACAGTGTGAGTATTGAATCAGAAACCCTTCGATTGTGATAGTACCAGTGCAGTGCTCAGTAAGGCTGCTGAGTTTTTAATACGCAATGAATTTAAAAAACCCATTTCTATATTCTAACAGTAACATACAACCAGGTGGCGGCTCGTGAGGTTCACATTAGATGGTGCACAAATAATTTTTAAGATACCTATGCAGGCAGGTAAAAAATTTATAATTGAAGGGCTCTGTGCAATAACCAGACAGCTATGTTTTATCATTTTTTTCAAGAAGCACATATTTAATGTTTAATACATACATAAGAGAAGAATAATAAAAAGAAAAATTATTTTAAATACTTAAAATAGTGATAAAAACTGTGGTACTGATGCGGACCCGTGAGGCAGCCCTTATCGAAACGTCTGTCGCCGACCTTGCCTTTATCTCAAAAACCAGACCGTGGCACGCAGCGCCACCGCGACACCCCGTCCCTCCCATCCATCAACCGACGTCCGCACGGCAACACTATCGAATAGAGATGGGCAAAAAGTTTGAAACATCAATGTTGGTAATCGATATATTCAACAAAAAAATCGATGTTTTAAAAACATCGACGCTTACCTTAATAAGTTTTAAGAAAAATTTTATCTATGTTATATTTATGTATGTTATATATAAATTGTAAAATGTTTAAATAAATACGTTATTTAAACATCGGACTTCGGATTAGAAAAAAATCGATTTTTTTTCAATACATCGCAATAAAAACATCGATGTAGGGTTTCGATATATCGATCGAAAACATCGATGTTTTTAAAAAATCAATGTATTTTGCCCATCTCTACTATCGAACCAGTCCGTTCCGTTCTGTTCTTTCCAACCGTATTCGTGAACACATTACATTTTGTCGCGTACGCAGCTCACCAATCCGATCTGTGACATTTTTTCTTCATTTTGTATAAACTCATATTGTCATTACTGTTATTCTTATTGCGTTTAACGGTCTACACCGAGTTACATCATTTTTTTTTTTTTTTTTTTTTTATTATAATAATATCAAAATGGTCATTTTAATACATCATATTATAATCAGCACCACTGATCTTTTTCTTTATTATTATTATTATTATTATTATATTTTTCTTCTTTTTATTGTTGTGCGTCGTGCCGAGATATACCGACCCACGACAGTACCCTTAATGAAGTTGATACATGAATATTTTTTACAGTTTTAGCCACAAATAAGAAATTTTTCCTGGAGTTGTCTTGTTTATTGCTCGGAGTTAGTAAATCCATTTATATATATATATATATATATATATATATATAAATATATATATATATATAATGTAAAAAGCTTACAAAGAGTTAGTTTTTTTTTTTTTTTAACTGAGTTAATAATCATTATTATTATGTACTTATACTATCAAACAGCATACTTGAATTTTAAGAAAAAAAACTAAACCTATGGCAAAACCAAGACAGCTCCGGAGTTGTCTGGTTTTTCGTCGGAAAACAAAAAAACCAAGTAGCTCCAAAACTATTATAATTTCTAAACGGATAGTCGGATTTATCTCGTTCTTGCACAGAAAATCTGATAATAATGTTTTCTATTTGAAATCATGATACTAGTACAAGTTTCGCTAAAAATGGAGCTGTCTGGTTATTGCACAGAGCCTTTCAATTTTGTCATAAGTATAGGTTAATATAACGTATATATAGCTTACTTTTGTACGGCTTGTTAATTACTTTCAAAATGACTTGTGCACTGTGAGAACTAAGGATTTGTCACACTTTAACATAATTTTATAATTTTTTGATAATGATTCATTGATAATTACTTCAATATTTTTTTTATAAATTTTTATATATCAAGTATAAAGTTTTGATTGATTGATTTTCTTAATTATTTATTAATTATTATTGTATTAATAATAACAAAGAATCTTCTACTAGACAACTTACTATTTGATGATGATAATATTGAAATTTATGAATAGGTACATAAATTATCAACGCAGGCCTTAAATTGTACACTGCAGAGTAGATAATTTATTATGGGACGATTATGATTTTAAAGTGCGTTTCCGTCTGTCAAAAGAAACAGTTTTAGAAGTTTTAAATTTGATACAACTTTATATTAACACTAATACAGATAGGTAAGTATTATTCAGCAATTATAGGATAATTAAATACTACAGACTTTTAATAATGACAAATAGATAGAATAACATATATATATATATATATATATATATATATAGAATATAACTTAAATTATAGGTAATAAAACATCTACTTTATTTAAATAGGAATAATGCTATAACACCAATGCAAAAATTATTATTAACATTGGGATCTTATGCTACTGGGAGCTTTTTAATAATTTCAAGAGATGTAATTGGTGTTAGTAAATCATCTGCCTGTCTTATAATAAGAGATGTAAGTCTGGCCATAGCAAAACTTCAAACTAAATATGTAAAAATGCTGAAAACCCTTTCTGAGATTCAAGACTTACAAACATTTATTTATAATTTAGGTATATTTCCATTAGTAATTGAAGCAATTCACTGAATGCAATGTATGCTCTATTGCAGAGGCGGCCAAACTTTTTTCGGCTACAATCTACTAAAAATATACTT
This sequence comes from Sipha flava, assembly GCF_003268045.1. Lineage (NCBI taxonomy): Eukaryota > Metazoa > Arthropoda > Insecta > Hemiptera > Aphididae > Sipha > Sipha flava. The sequence continues at coordinate 41,223 of NW_020273582.1, read as the reverse complement.
CACCTTTGAAGATCGACTTTCTTGGAAAAATGTTTTTATTATTAAATAATTATAATTATTAAGAAACATACTTGCTTAAAATATATATAAACATACATAAAGTATTATAAACTAATTAATAATTACTAAAAATAATATAATAATTTCTAAAATCTAAATACTTGAATCTAATTAACATTTTAATATTTATTTTGTTGATCAGGACACTGTCGAATTGTACGTGGCCTAAAAATAAATTCTAACATGATCGGCTCTGTAATCGTCCGTGATCGACTGGTCGATCGCGATCGACCGTTTGGCCGCCCCTGCTCTATTGCATATGCGTGCGTAGACCTCTTTTTCAAAGTATGCAAAAGATTGCCACTGCCTATGCTTGCCATCATCAAACGTTAATTTAAGCGTTCAAAATGCTGGTAAAAATATTTACACAAATGTCAATATAACTGTTTATATTAAAATTTTAATGTTTTCTAAAAAAAAAGTGATTGGATAATCATTTATATATTGTTATAATATTCTTCATAATTTATATATTCACAATTTATATAAATAAATAAATATCTAACACTTGCAATAGTTTGGGTAATATATTTAAATAGGGTAAATAAACAAAGATATAATAATTTAAATGAAAAAGCAGAATATATTTATTAAATAATTATAGATTATTGATTATAAACCAATTCTCTGTTCATATTTAATATCACCAATAATGTCTTCGGGATTTTAATTTAAAGCCCTTTCTTGCTCTGTATTTCAAATATTAGGTACGAAATAAATACTTCTTAATTTAATTAACACATTAAATGCTTACTATAGTAAGTACTTTATTAGTAACTTAGTTATTTATTTATAAAAATGTCCAGGGGCCTGTTTCATAAAAAAGACAAGTCGAAATAGACCATACGTACACTTGTAAATTTCATTCACTTGTTAACTTTGTGTTTCATATAATATACAAGTTGACAAGTTGACCTATGAAAAGTGACAATTAACAAGTTAAAGATAACCTGGTAAATATTGTAAAAAAACTTGTTTTTCGTTTCATAAACAACAATGATTTGTAAAATATATTGAAAATATGATAACAATTTGACCAGTCTTTAGGTATAGTTTTTTAAGTGACAATTGTTATTAATATTATTATATTATATATATATTTCATTATATTATTTTTTAACATTTAGAGGACTTTTTTTTTAATGTGGTTATCTTCATCATCAAGTTCTTCTGACAGCGACGATGAAAATATTATCATTCGTCGAATAAGAATATTCCGTCCAAGAATTAATAATTATTTTATGGCTGAATATGAATACAACGAACGGTTCAGAATGAACTCAGTGAAGTTGGAGTACATTATCAGCTATATAGGGCATCTTCTAGTTCATCATACAAACAGAAATCATGCATTATCCCCTATTCAACAAGTAAATTTATACTTACATTTTTTGGGAAGTGGTACTCAGTATCACTCTATTGGTGATATGCATGGTGTATCAAAAGTTACTGTTTGTCGTGTAGTAAGACATGTGACAAAAGCCATAAATGAGGTACTTTTTGCACAATTGGTTCGATTTCCAAATGATTTAGTAACTGTTGTTCAACATTTCCATAGTATAGCTTCAATACCCTTAGTTATAGGTTGTGTTGATGGAACTTTAATTAAAATTGACGCACCATCGATAAATGAACCGGTGTTTGTTGATAGACATGGAAATCATTCTGTTATGTGTACAGCAGTTTGTGGACCAACTATGTAATTTTATTATGTAAATGCTAACTGGCCAGTCTCAGTACATGATGCTAGAGTCTTACGCAATAGTCCATTGTGGGCTAAAATGGAATCAGGTTGTAGACCAATTGAAAATGGGATTATACTTGGCGACAGCGCATATCCTTTAAGAGATTGGCTAATACCACTTACTATAAGAAACCCAAATGATACAGCAGAACTGTCATTTGTTCGACGTCATAAAAAAACAAGACGAATAATTGAAAATGCTTTTGGAATTTTAAAAGAAAAATTTCCATGCTTAAATTACATGAGACTTGGACCTGAACTGACCTGCAATATATTTCAAGCATGTACTGCCTTATGTAATTTAGCTAGGGAAAATGATGAAGATCTTATGTTGGAAGAATTTGATAATAACAGTAGCAATGATGAATTAAGTGATGATGAACCAGACAGAGAAGTACAAGATTTTCCATTAGGGAATGGAGAACATAGGTTGCAAGAGATAATTAACAATTTTAGATGATTTCATCATACTTAACATGAAATCACATTTTTATCTAGATTAAGTAAATTAAATAACTTATAGTAGGAACCTATGTTATTAAAAGTTGAAATATAAAATATAAATCAATAACTGTTAATGTAAAATATTTATCAAATTTGCATTAAAATTAAAAAAAAAATTCAGAATATGAATATAATATAATTAGTAATTATTGAAGTAATATTATGTAATATTATGTTATCAATAAAATAATTATTTTGATGCTATTCTTATGAATATTATACAAACAAAAACATAATTAAAATAAATTAACATAATATGATATTTAAGACATTTGGGATTTAAGTAATTAAATTGAGATCCATAACTTAGGAATGAAATAGTTTTATCACAATATAATAATATTTAAAATTTAATTACAAATAACAAATACAAATTTAAAATATATATTGATTAATAAAAAAAAACTTGTTTAGAGTTTAATATAACTAAATTGAGATCCATCTATAAATTTCATTTGCCAGTTTTATGTTCCAGTACTAAATCAAATGTATACTTAGAATGTTCCAATAATAATTTATTTTCTAACTGTAATATTTCCAGAGTTTCTTTGTAGTTTTGTTTTTCAAGCCATTCAACTTGAAGTTCTAACTTCCTACGCTCTAAGGCTGTTAATTCATCCATATTGTTATATTGTTTCGAAGAACTGGCTACTACTACTCTTTTCTTTGCTATAAAAAAAATATGTGTAATGAATAATGATGCAAAATAATAATATTGATAATTTAGACCTACATTACATGATGCAAACTTACATTTTTCAATATTTTTAACATTATCATTTGGAGATGAATTTCTAATAATATTTATGGTTGACGTATCTGGTGAATTAGACTGGTTAAAATTTACATCATTTGCCACCACATTCTCATTAGTACACTCTAGTATAGTTTCATGAGTATGATGGCCTAAGGAATCTTGTACACCTAGACCCTGTACAATTGGTGATTGCCAACCAATTATGTCTAAAACTAATTCATCAGTTGTAGTAAGTTTGCAATTTTTTCCTCCTGCAGAGCCAGTTTTAGGTCCAATTTTAAGCTATAATAAAAATATGCTGAAGTTATCATCCAGACTTGTATTTATTCCATACATAAATCTAGATAAAATATTGAGGTATTTATATGTATGTGTGTGTCTGTGTAAAATTGTCATGAATACGAGTATAATATTGTAATATGTTTATTTTGACACATTGAAGTAAATTGTTTACTATCTACAAAGGCAATGTTAGTCGCCCCCCATACAAAATTCCTGACTACGCCACTGGATAATATTGGTTGTTATAAATTATTATTCAGTTATAATAAAATTGTTAGAAATTCAAGGATGATAAAAATAAGTAAGTACATTACAAATTTGATGTAGGTACTTAGCACGATCACGTATCACGTAAATATGTCCAATCATTTCCCTTATTTTCAGGCAGTTTGTGACCCAAACTTTTAGCAATGTCTAAAACTTTTTTCCATGCCTGCTCCTTATCTTGATGAGAAAGCTGACTTGAAAAAGCATCAAACAACACATCTTTATGCTCTTTAATAGAAGTTAGAAGTATTTCGTTTGTTACTTTGGTCATTTTTAAAAATATATTTGTAGAATTAGTATATAGTATGTAGGTACAACTGTGATTCAAAATTTCAAATTAATAAACCGAAATATTATCATACAATGCTTATCAGGCTTGTAAAAATAAACAGCTGACTTATAAATCCCTATTTATTTAAGAAGTCATTTTCGACTAGAATACATTTTTATGAAACAATGTTGAATTGGACTTGTCTGTTTTTACATGTTACTTGTCACTTGTAATTTTCAAACTTGTTTTTTTTATGAAACAGGCCCCAGGACTGAATATAAAAATATAATAAAAATCATAATGTAATACAAAATCACATAATATACATTTAAAGACCAAATACGTTATGATTTTTATTTATTTTAAGTATTTTTAGAAAAAAGACTCCATGTGAAGGGTATGCAGATGCATACCCTGCATATCCCCTGCGTACGCCTATGCTCTATTGATATGCTTTGGTACACCGAATTGTCCCAGAATACATAGAATATTTGTTATTGAAAATAATGCTATCAGCATTCGTACATTATATAAATAATTATTATTATTGTACAATACGTATTGATATGGAATTTATCAGACGTCGCTAGCATGGTGTGCTTCAATATTTCATAAGCTATGGAGCTACAGAATCATCCAACCGAGCCCAAGCAGCATCGCAGTTCTATAAAAACTCCTTATTACAATTCCGTCATATCAGGAAGATAGGGCGTAATGCTCAATCCAATGTGAAACCACGTAATATTAACCCAATAGTTTTTAAGTATATTTAATCTCAAAAATACAAATACCCATTTTTATTTAAATAAACATATAAACATAGGTGAAGCCAGGGGGACTATGGAAATAAAAATTTATTTTCTACTTTTTCGAAGATAGCTATTTCTCTTTAGAAGTTCACATATGTACATAGCTTTCTTGCATACACTAAACACGAAGTCTAGCTACGTCTATGTATTTAACTGTGAGTAAAACTCATGAATAAAGATTATGTAGTTTACACAATGCACATCGGTATACGTTAAAACGTTATAAACATGAATATGTGATTATGACTTAAAAATGTATAAAATATATCTAAAATTCATAATAAGTAAGGATTTGCATTAACTTATTTTTTAACAATTTGTTAAAGAGCTCTATTAAAATTGTTAAAACACTCATTGTTGATATTTTAAATTAACGCAGACTATTCGGATTAAATAGTTTTTTTATTGTCAGCCATGTAATGTTTACAAGCCCAGAGTATTAAATTAGTTATTAAAAAGGAATATAATTTAAATAATCGTTTATTGATGCTTAAATAGCTTAAATAATTTATACGCTGTGTCTGAATTTCGGTGAAACATTTCGTCTTGAACGGCTGCCAGGTCCACCGGATAATCCAGCCTATAAAAAATTGAAATATTTCACATTAACACTAATATCTATTACATTTTTGAAAACCAAATATGTATCACTCGAATGTACACAATGGTCATAATAGAAAAACCATCAGAGAATATTTGAATATAAATATCTCTCGACTACCGTCGTGATCTGGAAACAACGTATAGGTATTATCTGTGCAGCTTACTTTTTGAGCTTCCTCTACGATGCAAGTAGTTACGACACCGGCTAAAGTACATTCATCAGACGCGGATTGCGCTGAAAACGGTACTCGAATTAGAATACATTTAATCATCTCAAGGAGAATATTGCATATAAATAATAAATATTTTATTAATTCATTAATCCGTTATTTATCAAGACTTAAAAATGTCTGGTGGTTGTTCGACCTTAGTTGAAGGTTTTTTTAAACATGTATAGCATGTGTTTTAACGAACAAAATGTAATATAGTTATATTTTTATATTTCTTTAAATCATACTCAATAAACAAATATTATCGGTCACAGCAATATAAAATATTCATAGGTACCTCACAATATCAACCATCTTATAGTAAAAAGAAACAAAATTAACCGTTTCGGTTCTTTCCACGGGGAAATTAAATAATATCCAGGATTAGGGATCGATTATTTAAAATGAAAATCGAGTCGCACTATTATTAGTTAGTATTCACTGTTGATATTATATGAATATTGAAAATTGGGTTAAAATATTTGGATGTCATATCAAAAATAATTAAATTCAATACTTAGGTATCATACTTTCAGGTTACATAATTTTTCATGTACGCAACAGTCAAGAAAGGGAACTAAAAATTAAGGAAGTTGATAGACCAGACGGTGTTCGAAAATAGTTCAATAACATCGGTGTGCGTATATTTATTTATTTATTTTGGTACCAAAAGATATATCTATTTTTTTTTTTTTGATTCCAAACGATTTCACGCAAGATTTTTGTTAGTACAAGTTACCCGTAGCACAATAAAAGAACAAATCTAAACCCGAGTATAAATTTATGGTGAATCAATTTAATTTAAGAAAACATGAAACTGCTAAAAAGGTGTTTCACCGTAATACCTTTATTTTATTTATAATCAATTATCAGTAATCAGATTCAAAGAGATAAGTCGATTTATACTTGTAGCATGCTACAAATTTATAAAACATTATGTCTTATGCATTTATTACAGCTTGGAAAAAAACATATAATTACAATACAATATTATAGCATTACAATTTATTATCGTTATTATTATTGTTATTACCTTTCTTTGCGCAGACGTCGATCAAGTCCTTTGCCTTTTTCATCATCGTTTGGTTTGTCCCGTAATACGTCTGTGCTACTTTGGTTGCCTCTTCCACCGAAAACTTGCCTTTATTAATCTGACCACCACACATGAAACGTATAATTAATCCATGTCTAACATAATAAGTACGTGAGCATTTATAATTTACTTACTACATTAACTTTTCTCATCAAGCAACCCATCATACACTAAAAATAAAATGTTTGAAAATAAATGTTTTTACGTTTTAAAATAATTATACTTAATTTAAAAACATACTTTTTCAGCTTGTGACTTTGGTATACTCATCGAGCGAAACCCTTTAAGTGCGTCTAAAATTCAGTAATTAATCATTTTATAACGTTATTTGATGTTTATATCGTATCATACACCACACTGGAGTGTTCAAACAAATTAATATTATTATGAAAAAAAAAAAAACCCTTAAAATGGCATTTTCTTATTTGCTTGGCATAACTGAGGATATTTCTAATATTATGGACTTGGAAGTACTTCAAAAAAGTAGATATTTTAGAAATTTTTATCATAAATACATCGTTTTAAATTCAACGAAATTAAGAAATAAATATTAAAAACAAATAATATATCTAAAAAATGTTATAAAAAATTTAAAAAAATAAATTATATTTATCGGTCATCTCAAAATTTAAAATGTTTATAAATCATTGATATCAAAATCAATAATAATTTTAAATGATTTAAAACCCATTCTCGTGGTGTCAATCACGTATAACTTTTATAACGGTTAAATTCTCAGACCTTAGCAATATTATAAAAACGCTTTCATTATCTTGGCACTTTAACAAGAACAGAGGGGTTCAGTTGAGGTGTACCTATATTTTATAGGAAGACATACATTGTGTGTGTGTTTTAATTGAAGTCGCAAACATAAAAATAATTACTTCGTATACGCGATACCGCGATTGATATTATATCGATGTTATTATCATAACGCTATCAATATCATTATTAATAATATCATTATCGATACCAATATAAATGCATATTAAGCAGTAATCATAAGTGTAATTATTTAAAATATCAATTACCGCCAGATAGCTTTGTTTCTGCAATGCAACTCTGGAATATTGACGCGGAACGGTCATTTGAGTTTTGTGAGTTGTTGTCGCACTAGAATAATAAATACTTTCATTTAGGTAAGTCTCATATATAGTTTCTATGTGAATACATGTATCTGTTTAAAAAGTTATTAATTTTTACCCTAGCAAATGAATACAAGGATTCAATTCCGTATATTATTGCAATGAGTATAAAGATTAACATTTTATTTTATCATTTTATCAATTTCTATATATTAACGAATAATTATATTCTGTATGTACCTAAAACGTTTTTACAATATACTAATTTTCTTATAAGCTGTTCATTAAACACAGAAATATTTTCAGAGAACACGTAATAGTATGCTTATTCGAACGGAATATTTTCACCTAAAAATTTTTTTTCTGAGTAAAATTCATGATCTAAAGTAGTTACCATATTTTTTAGTTATTTATCGTACTCTCTACAAATAAAATACATCTAGTTTATTTGGAACAAGTATTAAACAAAATTAAAACATTAAATTCCGAACACAATGTCATACAATTTACTATGATAAAATAGTAATTTTAAACTTTGTACAGTTTATTGTAAAAATCGAACAAGGGCACCGTACAAGAACATTAATAAAATTCTGTACCTCGCATTTACCAGCTTTTATTCAATAGAAAATATGTGCAGTAACTTTTTCTTTAAATTATGTTATCTATTATGGCAATACGAGTATTTTATTCCAATGAACGAATATGATTTTGTAAAATATGTACATTTATTGGAATTTTTCTCGTTAATATATTCGTTAACAATATACTGTATAGATATTAAAATAATTTCAATACAATTGTATTTTTTATGAAAGAGTTAAAAATTCGAATAACTATGTACATAATATTTAATATAGTTTAAAAACTAACACTATGGTGCGGTATACATACAATACTATACTCTACAATGTAGAAATATGTTGTTGGACTTACAAAAACGATGGTAATGGTCCAGCACAACAACACTACTTTAAGTGCGTACATCTTGGCGTTAGTTGATCGGTATTTGCGAATTTTTAGTTATACTATTATGATTTATCACAGACACAGTTCGACGAAGGAATAATTCGTTTTACTTCACTTTAATGTTTATATACTGTACGACCGAGTAAAAAAAAAAATAAAAATAAAAAAAAAGGAGTAATTAAAACTCGAGGAATTTCCACTCCCAAACGGAAATCGTCACAATAAAATAGTTTTAAAGAATTATAATTGTTCTAACGATTGAATATAAAATGCCATATCATCGTTCACCAATTGCATCACAGTATTTTATATTTGACATACATAATTATTTTGATATTTTACAATTTTGTACGATAAGTACAAACGTGTCAAGGATATCGGATCAAGGAAACCGGAAAATATCATTTAAATCCTAAAGTGTGACAGTCAAATAACTATAGATTATAATGTAAACGCTTAAAAATTAAATTACACAGAAAACCTTATCAGGCAATTAACATGACACAACATCGCGAATTGCTATTCTAAAAAAATAATGTTCGATGTGCTTCTCGAATATTTGTTCCAATCCTTTGCAGTGCCCGCCATTACAATACATTCGCCTGAAAGAACAAATTTTATTAATTTCACGATAAATAAATAAAGTGCAAAAATAATAATAAAAAAAATGTCTATAATTTTGTTTCTCAACGAAAACTTACGTCTTTTGTTCGTTTGTTTATGCATGCCGTCACTTCATAAGCATATCCACAAGTCGCAATAACGTCTAATGATACTTTTTGAGCTACAATCAATAAATTTATTATTTTATTTATTTTTTTTTTAATACATATTTTGTTGGATCACAATAAGTTAAACTAACATGAACGCGCATCTATTAAGCCTTTATTTATTTTTCTAACATAATGATAGGAATTTATATTTTGTTTATTACACAGAGAAATCGGCGACAGCTTATTAATTATCAAAAACCGTTTAACTGTTTTTTATTGGGGTGATATAAAATAGTATCTTGATTTCGACATGATTACTGATTACGTCCGTATAGAATTCCAAACATTTGTTGCGAATATTTAAAAGAGGATTTTTTAAAAAAAAGATTTTGACATTTGTTAAAATTTGATCTTTAATGCAATCTATCTTCATTTAGAAAACAGTACGTATTGCATCTTGTTGAAACTTGAACATAAATGAGTAAAAATAAATATGCTCTGTTTTCACGATTTTTAGTTGTTTAAAAAATACTTCCGTTATTATTTTCATTCGAGCCATAAAATAGCCATTTACGATTTGCTTTGAGTAATTTTGCTATTCCAGCTTATGGGATGTCATATTTTTCAAGCCAATTCACGCTTTTTCGGCATCGAAATATTCATATAATGACTAATCATCATTGATATAAATCGAAAATTACAAAAATAAAACAGATAGGTATTGTTTTACATACCTTCTTCGTAACAACTGTCATTAATTTTATTTATCAAGTCTTCGGGCCATTCCGACCAGTGCTTCTTCAACGCTAATTTTGTTCCAGTTTTATTGTACGTACCGTCGTCGTTCAACTGAAACAAATCGAACGCATTCAGAGCAAGTCCACTTTTATTTTACACAAAATACAATGTCACCGGGAGAGAAAATTTACCATTCCCAATTTGTTGATCATGCACTTCATCAAACACTGAAAAAAAAAATAAAAATAATTTCAATTTCACACATACAACAAGAGAAACGACAGTATTAATAATAATTATACATTGAACTTTGAAATGAATTAATATATTAAGTGGTTTTTATATATTTATATATATATAGTTTCACGTGATGTAGGTGAATTGTTTCTTTCGTTTCTTTATCGACCTAATTATTACGTGCTAACCGCAATAAATTCAATACGTGATCGATCAAAATGAATAATGCATTTAGACAATTGCTCTTAAACCAATTATACTACTGAATCAACGATAAATTACCTTTCCACTTTCCGAAGTTGGTACTGCATAAGATTTAGCTATGACAAGATCATCTAAAAAACAAATAAAAAAAAAATTTTCACTTTGATATATTGGAAAGAACATAGTGCATTTTTTTAAATACTGATTTTCTGTGTAAAAACTTTTTTACTTTGAGGAATAGACTATACCATTTACTATACCAGGACAGGGGCATATTTTAGGAGGGGGATTGCCCTCCCCCTGAATCCATATTTAATGAATCGATTATATGTGAGATACACATTTCAAATTTTTTTAATATGGATCATTCTATAATGAAAACAAATTACACGTAGCTGTGAATACTGAATTGGGTTTTTTGTCGAGTCCAAACTTAGTGAAAAATCAAATAAAACATAATTGTAACTTTCAAAACACATACAGATGTTAAAAAAAAACTACACAAAAGTCGATTCTAAGTGGATCCGGAATTAGATAAAAAAAAAAAAAAACACAAATATTAAAGATTCACCTGATTTAAATATTGCCAAAAATTTTATTTGTACATTTTGAGCATGAATTCAAGATAAAATTTGAGTCCTCCCCCCCTAGAAGTAAATCTAAATACACTTCTATACCAGACTTGCACGTATACTAGTGGTTGAATGTTGATAGGATTTGGTGATCGATAGTGGTTATAGTTGGTTAAGTTATTTGGGCAAGTTGATTCGCTCATATTAAGGAGTACAGTTAATGTACATATTTGGTAGATACAAGGATATATATTTTTAATTTTATTTAATTGAAATATATTTAATTATACACTTATTTTATACACCTTTACGTAAAATGTGTTCTTCCTCAACCATAAAACACAATTTCTACTACTTTGATAATATATATATATATATATATATATATATATATATATATATATTTAATAAAATATATGATTATCTTTTCTTTTACTTTTACTTAAGCTTAAATCAATATAATATTATAACAACCGAAAAAATATGGATAAATCTTTATACTCAATTATTAATTAATTTATATTATTATTTTATCCTAAATTCCACGTTTAAAAAGTATTGAATTTATTTGGTAATATATATTTATTTTGTAAAATAAACAAAGTATGAAATTATTGTTGGTCATTTTTTATAATTTAATCTAGTTAAATGAATCGCAAATATCACAGTAATGAACTTTTTATAATACATATAATGTACTTAAAACTTAATGCAGTAATTTAATAGGAATGGTCATGGTTCGATGGTATATTTATTTCGCATCAGTGCAGATGATAAAATAAATATTAAAAATATTATTGAATAGAAACAAAACATATTTCGTTTTTGTTTTTTTTTTTTTTTTTTTTTTTTTTTATTATTAATCAGACATATAAATAATGTATAAACGATCTAAAAATAAAACTGATTGATAAGTAATTCGATCTTAAAACACACAAGCTAACTATATAGGCGCTTAAAAGTTTTTAATTTATCTAGAATGTTCCTTTTACTTAATACACTTAGTGAAACAAGATCACACGTATTGTAATGCATTCGAGTTTTAGACATATTCATTTTATCTAATATCACATAAAATAAGTAAATTAATTATATACATCATTATGGTTATTTAAAAAATTAATAAATTGACATTATTTGTGCGCACAGTGAATTTTATAATAGGTATATATATATATTTTTCTCTACTATAGATCATACAATAGTATATACTCATATAGTATAGATATTAGATCTTCCTACTCTATTTATATCATGTAAAAAACTAATAGTTACCATTTGAAATATTTTAATTTGTCAGACAATAATGTCATATCACCCCTGTGTCATAGCATTGGTACCAGGTTTGATTAAAATAATTATACAATACACTGTCCTCATAAAACTGACTTACGAAAACAATATGAATTTGATTATATAAATATTTTAAATTTAATTTCAAAACACTATATACATTACATAGCATTAAGGAAAGACTCTATGTAATCGTTTCTTTCTCAATTTAACATACATTTATTACTATAAAATACTTATTCTGTTGTGTTATATCTTTTACTTTATGTCTAATAATGATTTATGTTTAACTTTTATTTCTGAAGTTTATATTTCATACTTTTTTTTTTACATTTTGTTGTATTTATTCACAGATTATACATTTTTTAAATTTTCTATAATTTATAATTCTAAAGCTCTATACAAATCTGTCATTAATAATTATAATCATATTTATATAATAACCCTAGACTTCCAAGCGAGAATTCTCAGTGAGGCCCAGTATTAATTTTTGAGAAATAAATAAATATTAATATTAAGGTTTTTCTGAAACTAATCAAATACCATTTTTAATACAACTGATTTTTTGTTTAAACGTTTGTGTTCGACCCTGTAAACTCGTTATTTAGACACTTCCTTTCAAAAATGATCATGCCTAATTAATGTATTGAATTAATCTTCAGCTATATTTCAATTGTGTTTTAAAGTACATTGGTCGTATACCAACGATTTAAGCTTCGACGAACATTTTTAAGAAAAACGAGTTTTCGCAACACTGAATACGTATAGTCACATATTTATATATATATATAATTATACCTAGCAATAACAGAGCTTAGTTGTTGAAATTCCCCTTTTCTTTTTTTTTTTACAACTAATTATTTATTACTTGAACTCTGAGGTAGTAATAAATTATCACATAAGTAACACAGTATAATAAATAGGGAAGCCAAAACAAAAAAGGTATGTTATTTCCGTTGAAACCCGATTGAGCACGGTCTCTATTTTGAAACAATCTGATTGAGCACGATCCTTAATATTTAATAGCCCAATTGAACACAGTCAAACGAATGCAACGTTGCCAGTTTTTCTATCCGACTACAACCAGGCTACAAGCGTCTTTTGAAATACTCGTATACGTAATCGTTGTGCTTTATAAGTCGTATGAGAGGTATTTAACCTTAGAGCATGTTGCATGGTCATTATTTTCATTTATGATTTCCCATCTCTTGAAAAGTGGCACGAGTCTAAGGAAAATCGATAAATAATATAAGAGTTGTTTAGGAAACGACATAATCGTAAAATCAAAATAGGTACATCTATGCATTGGCGATTACGATTATCTGTTAAATTGGATATTATTTGTTATCTACACAAAATATAGAAGCGGGCTTTTGTATTTTTAGCTATAGTAACTTAGACTCAATAGTATCAGGCGTTAGTGGTTAGTGGTTGTTTGTCGTTACACGTTACACCGTTTTATTTTAGACATTTTTACTTTTTTTATATACGTCGAACGCGATGGAAATAATGAAATAAAAGTTATTGTATCAGAGCGAGGAAAAGAATTAGCCAATGTTGGAGCTTTTAACTATTGATTTATTGGATTCATAAAAAAAAGCGAGTTATTAAAATAGCGATATACGAAAAATAATTGTACAGCTATGACTTATTCTGGGCCAGATAAAAATATTATTATTAAATCAAGTGGACAACATAATCATGTAGGAAATTCACATAGTAAATTAGAAAGGCAAGTATTACGTGAAAATTTTAAAAAACGTGCTGAAGAGTCACTGTCAACTCAACCTTTAAAATTGATCAGAAACGAAATTTTAATTAATTTAGAACTATCTTCAATTGTTCATAGATTTAAAAACAGTTCTATGTATGATGGACGACGAAAAATACTTCCCGAATTGCCGAAGTCAACGGAAGACGTTTTTTTATTGTTAAATTTAATGAAAACTTAAGAAGATTTTAAGTTTCATGGACAACAAATTCATACATATTCCTGCAGACAATAGTTTTTTATGTATTACTTGTGATTTCAACCTACAATTTATGATTAAATATGATTGTATTGATTTTTTTGTGATTGTACATTTAATTACGCACCTAAATATTTTGTACAACTAGATAGTATTTATGGATTTAAAAATGGTTATTATTTGCCGTTGGTTTGTTTTTTTTATTCAAAAAATCAAAAGATATATATAAATAAATGTGGATATTCCTACAAGACGTATGTATAAAATATATAGGAAGTCAGTTCATAGTAAAAAATTACACGTTGATTTTGAAAAAGCTGCCCACCAAGCCGCGTATGAAGTTTTGGAAAAAGTACAATTAATAGCTTCTCAATTTCATTTAGGCCAATAATGGTAGCAAAAAATAAGTATAAAATAATTTCAAATCAAATAATCATACATTAATTGTATTCTTAATTATTATAGATAAACAGCGATTCTATTCTCAAAATAGCCTATAAAAAAGAAAATGATGAAGTAGGAAATTGGATAAAGTTTTTTTTTGGGTTAGCTTTTATTCCCAATCATGAAGTAGCCGATGCATTCGTCGAACTCATGAGTGTCTTTCCAAATGATAGAGTCTGCTCAGAATTTAGCAATTATATTTTTAATAATTATATAGATGACGAATCTCCATTTCCCTCAAATAAATGGACTAAAGAACCTATGTTTGATCCAAGGTACATCATCCAAAATCTAATTATTAAATACAAAAAAAATGTTAATTTAATTTCAACCTTTTTAATTTAATACAAATTTAATTTGTATATTTTTAGAACAACAAATGCGGTTGAACGTATTCAAATAATTTACAATTCACGATTCTACAAGTCTCACCCACACATACACTTGGTAATTATGGTTTTACAAGAAACTCAAGCTGAAACGATGACGAAAATTCGGTCAATTGAAACTGACTGTCGTAAAAATATGAGTTTTATTGAAATGCAAAAAAAATAACTATCATGGCTTACAATGAATATTTAAAAAATAAACATTCTAAAGATTTACTAAAATATTTATTAAAAGTGGGAAATAATTATTTAGGGATACCAATTTAAAACGTTGACAAGTAATAAAAATTGTATAACATAGTACAAATATTATTTATTATATTAAGTATTTCTTATTTTATCATGCATTTTTTTTTTACATACATTTTTTTTTAAAAAAATGATATTATGAATTACTTCTAACAATTAACTTTTTGATCAATCTGTTCTGAACATGAATTATACATATATTTGTAAAATAATTTAATACATTTAATACATACATTTAATTTATACACTAATAAATACTTTGATGATTATTATAAAATAATTCTTGTAAATATTTCAATATTTTTTTAAATTATTATTTTGTTGTGTGGGGCGGCAACGTTGTACGTATTTCTATGCCCAATCGTGTTAAATTTTGGATTTCTATTGTTTAATTGTATCTGTGCTCCATCGGATAATAAAAAAAGATAAACTGTGCTCAATCGGGTTCCAACCGTTATTTCCGACCACCCATTTGTGCCAAATTTACTTGTGTAAACATTTTACGACCCGGTTAATTTATATACAGCAGTGGTTTTCAACCTGGTGATCGTGACCTCCAATAGGTACGCGAATCATAGGTTTGGGGATCGCCAAAAATAATTGTTGAAATTATTTTTCCATATTATTTAAAAATAAAATAAAGTTAATTATCTATTTTGCGAAACTTTTAAGTGTAAATTAATTTAAATCGTTTATCATGTAAATAATTTATCGGTAATTAAATAAAATTTTGATAAAAAAATAACATTTTTTTTTTTTTTGAAGGAATTGCATTTCAAAAAAATTAAATTTGGGGTTCGGGATTCGAAAAAGGTTGAAAATCACTGATATATTTATATTCTGTACAATTATCTGAACTTCCGTTATAAGAACCCTCTATTTTTCGGATGTTATTTCGTTTCAAAATAATATTACAATAAATTAATATATTTTTTTCTCCAATAATAATAATAAAAATATTAATAGTTATAATAATAATCAATACGATTTTATTTAAATGATAGTTAATTATAGTCAATTGTACGATTTTTTTTTTAAATAATTATCAATAATACATATTTTTTTAAAACAGTAATAATTAGTAGGTATACATTTTGAATTCACCAAATCGTGTATTTAAAATGTTTACGTAGGTAAATTTGGCGCAAATGGGCTGTCGGAAATAACATTTCCAAATTTATAGAGACATGTATGGTTATCCGCAATTATGTTTAGTTGTTCAGTATCTTTCTAGATCAACTAAAACACTTCTCTACCATGAAATAAATAGTGGAACCTAGTTTAATAATGTAGTTAGTTTTATAAATTGGTAATAAACACAAAAAAATGTAAATACTGACTACAAACGTACCATTTGAATTATGAACAAGGGAAAAATAGAATAACAATAATCTCAATAATCTCATGGTATAGAACAAGGGCATAGATAAATAAAGGAGTTCCGAAGGTTAAATATGTCTAGGTTATATTTACATTTTATTTATACAATCAATGCTCAACAATTAGTTACGGTTCGTCAAAACGTTTATCAAAGTGCTTAATTTTTTTTTCTCAAAAGTAATACAAATTAAATTGATATTAGTATACTAATGCGATTAAAAATAAAAAAATAAATAAATTTTAATGAACATATAGGTAAAGTCGATGAAAACCATCATTATAAACAGTGCCGCAAAAACCGGGTGTGCAGAGTGTGCCGTGCACACAGGCCCCGAGGTTTACATAAATTTGGGAGGGCCCCCTAATCCCAGCCTGAAATAAACTACACTTTACAAACACACAATTATTTAATAATAAAAAGAAAATTTTTTAAAATTCAGGTAAGGTTGTTATAATATTTTAGAATAATATAATATTTATTTAACAATGAGTCCATTGAATATTTGAGTAGGCATACAAAATACCTACCTAAACTACTTAAATAAATTTACTACATAAATATGTAGTGAAGTATAATATACAACAGTTATAGGCAGTGATGTATTGCTAAAATAAATCATAGGTGTACGCCTTATTTCATGTAGTATTTCATGTACCATATTTCATATGGTAGGAACAAAAAAAAAACTTCTCACTTCGCTCGAACAATATTCACTTTACTTGTATTCACTTAAAACCAAATAGAATATTATACTTTTGTATTTATTCTGTAATACTTCTGCATGGTAAATAAATGGACTAATTATTTTATTAAGTGTTTATTGATTTTTAATTTAACTACTCTTCATATCTCTATCTATTTTTAAAGTTAGAAAGCACGTGTTTATGGTATAATTTTATAAGATGACATACAAACAAATTTCAGGCTTAGCTTGAATTTTATATCACGTTTGTTACTGTCACATTGGCAAAAAAATTTAAACAAGAAAAATTTAATAAAAAAAAAATATATCATGATTACTTTTTTTGTTACGTCAGTATTTTCCAAACACTTGTTTTGTTTTCATTATTCGGATCTATATCTGGGTGACATAATTTACTTCTATTATCTTCTGTTGATCTATGATTTATCATCCACGAATTCACATAGTTTTTGGGATCTCACTTTTCTAATGAAAACAAATTGGAATTTTTTATAAAAAAAAAAAAGAAAAATAATAATACATCCGATACCGAATCACGTCATAAATATAACCAAAAGTTTTACTATTTATATTTATCAAATCACAAGCTACACGCTAGATACGGCTGTATACCAGCGTATCATTATTTTCTCATAAGTTATACGTCATGGATAAAAATAGCGTATTGGGTATACGCCGTATACCTTCGTATATCCTCCAATACACCACTGGTTATAGGTATTTAGTTTGATATATATACATATATAATACACTAACTAATGTAAAACGTCTTTTAAAATCTAAAAAATTGATATTTAAGTTGAACAAAAATAAATCCTAAGAAGGGACCCAATATAATTACCGTTCACGGACCTCTTATTTTATAGTTGCGGCACTGATTATAAATATGGATTATTTCGGGAATCGACCTCGATCTCATCCAACTAATCGTGCATATTATGATTATTATCATTATTATAACTAAACTAACAGTACTGACAATATAGTATGTTATTTTCCTAGTGCGTAACAAATACTGCGTTCTTTCGACGTAATTGTGATAATTTACGAATGATAAATGAAACGTTGAAGTTTAAGTTCAAACAATGTCGAGTTGTATTACAATGTTTTCTCAACGATGTGTTTTTTAATAATTATGATAATTACCTATTAGTCTAATATTGTCTAATTAGATTCCGTTAAGATAGAATTCATTAATTTATATCAAAATGTAATAATTTATCCAATCTCAATTTAAGATACATCGAAAATTTAACCAATATTTGATTTATAATTATACATTTAGAACGTTTAATAATTTAACAATATATTTACAACGCTGTTTACATTTTTATTTAATAAAAACTATGCCAATAAATTAATTAATAAATTATTATAAATTATGATTTAATGATATGTTTTACACATTATAATGTACTTTCATTATAGGTTTGATTACAAATAAAAAACTTACCATTTATCTATGAATAATATAATAACTTTTATATTTTATTGGTAATAAATATCAATGCTTAACAAAGGTTAAATATTACAATATATAGTACCTAATTTTTATAAGCTTAGTTTATTTTCAAAATTAATATTTGTATTTATTAAGTAAACATTTAAATGAATAAGCATTTGTTCATTTGCTTTGGTAATTTTCGAATTGATTAATTAGTGCTTATTAATTGAGATACAGATATTTTATGTAACACACCGTTAGGAATATTTGAATATTTTATTATAGAATCTTTATACTGATGTATGTATTTATTACGGTTAAAGTTACTACTGAAAAGTAACGTTTGATTTTTTTTAAATATAATAAAATATTAAGTTTAGTTCACTTCCATGGTTTGTTAATAATTTGAATAAATAATTTTGTACCAGTTAATGGATAATCAATTGTTTGATTTGTAAATGTATTTAAATGAGTGTTTGTTACTTCTGTTGAAAGTATAATCATAAAGATAAAAACTACCTATATAGTTAATAGGTAGCAGAACTCAGAAGTATAATGTCAAGTAATTAATAGAGTTTGTATTATAATTAAACGGTCTTACATTAATCAAAATGTTATTGTTCTCAGTAGGTTACGGTCTTTAAAACTACATTTCTCAGGTAATAAACCTTAACTTTACGTAAAATTATAATTAAAAATATGGCGATTCATATAAGTATTGATGTAAAGTATACATCATATTTAGAATATGAGACTTTGCGCAATAATGTTTAATCACAACCACAATACCCTGTAATGGTTATCTCTGCGCAGTCATCGTGTTGAAAGTAAATGAGTCTAACCGAAATCATTATTTGAATCCATTGAGTTTCGAACGATTCATTGGTTTAATTCTCAAGTCCAACACAGAAAATAACTATTTTATTAAATTTAAACTAAAATATCGTATCATAGACTATCACTGATGAATCATATATTTTGAAAATGAATAAAATTAGGAAATCCAACCAGGACATATATAATAATTTCCATCCTTGGTGTTCTATGTTCAAATATGTGAAGCATATCATTTTAATAAGCGAGTAGAAATTACTTAACTGTATCGATTATAACAAACGTAAATTCCTCACAAGGTGTCAGACGGACGAGAGATATTTGTCTGAAATACATCTACTGATAATAATAATATAGTTTATAAATATTATCATAGTTAAATTTTTAACATTCCCCATTGAAAAATATTAAGAACGAATTTTGTTTCAAACATATTGTTGGTTACTATTATGATTATGAAATATAATTATCAGTATAATAAGTTATTCGTAAAAGTTTTTTACCATAATCTTTCCGATGATATGATTTTTATTTTTTAATAAACAAATTATCTGTTATTCATTTCCCGTACGAAGTATTATTTTGTATTATATTAGATAGATTACACTTCGCATTTTCGTTATTTTTCCTAATTATAGGAATGAAAAACAAACAATTTTGGGTGCATGGGCACCATAGGCGTAGAATGGTGGGGGCTAAGGGGGCTATAGCCTCCCCAGAATTTATTTGATAATTCAAATTTTAAATTATTCATTTATTTATACATTGCATCATATTATCGACATCATAACATTAATAACAATAATAATATTTTGTTAATTGTTATATACCTCCATCTTCTATATTATAATCATCAGAAGACAATAATAACGTTATCGCCGTCCATAGAAATTTCTGGAAAAAATAATGACTTCCAAATTTATATAAGCTGTTACAAGTAGCACTTACAATTCTAATAAGTTCTGCTTCTCGCGAAAGATCATTTTCGGTAATGCGGCGAATAAAAACATGGCTACGAAATTCTATGAGTAACAATAGATTTTCAAATCTATCATTACTTCATATTGAAAGGGACTTGGCTAATAATATTAAGTCTGAAGAGGTTCTTAATATATTTGCAGTGTTGGAAATAGATAATGTAAAATTTTTCTAGATAAAGATAATAGATAAAAAAATTAAAATATCTAGATAAAGATAAAAGATAATTTCATTTTTATCTAGATAAAAAAAAGATATTTTCAAAAAATGTTATTTTTTGGTCAATATTTCATATTCTAAAATATCTATGAAGACTCAATTATAATCAGGAGCGTATTTATAAATGTCTTATGGGAGGGGGGGGGGTAGAAACAAAAAGTTCAAAGTATACATAGTTATAACTTTTCCATCTCAACAAAACTGTCGTTATTCATAACCAAATAATTAAAACACAAGTGCTTGATAGAAACATAAACTTTTATCACACAAATTTATAATAAAACATATTTTTAAATATAATTTTTTTAATTACAATAACTGAAGACGTTTGGGGTGTTTATTAGCATATGCATCAACTACTTCTTCAGGTCTTATAATTATTACAGGGTGTATATTAAGGTGTATTCAGGGTGTATACAATGGTAATCCGTTTAATCGATGGTATTATATTATCATGATATATTGATATTCCAGTATTTCACCGTGTGCCGTGCGTGAAAAAGGGCCTACAATAATAAATTAAGTATAAAATACGTTGATTGGGGGGGGGGCACAGACTCCGTGAGCCCACCTCTTAAATACGTCTCTGATTATAATCATTATTATCAATAGGTACCTAGGTGTTTAATGTTTATTGTAGTAATGAAGTGTACCATTAAGCAGTATTTATAAATAATGTACAATATATAATGACAGTTAATCACTAAAATGTTACAGAAAAAAAAAATGAAAATTGCTCTGTACGTATCAGGACGAATACAGAATACATAACAAAATATTTTAAGTTAACAATATTGTTTTCCATATAATATTAATTTGATGATTTTCATTATTTTATAAGTGGTTACGACTTTACGGGTTCCAAAAGTGAAGTAATAACTATTCAGCGTATGAGTTACGAGTGTATACTAAAATCAAATACCTACTATATTTGGAACTTTCATGAAAAAATAAGAAATTAAGTTTAAAAATATCAAAAATATTTTCCCGACATGAAAATACAAATAAAATGACATACCAAGAAATAATAATTACTTATTAATAATACACGAATAATGATTATTACAAAATCTATATGTATAAAAGAAAGTCAGGTTATTTACAGAATGTATAATTCAAGGACGGCTGGACCAATTTTGATGATCTCTGATTTGTTGTACATATATATTCCAATAATTGAATGTATATGGCGTGTTAAAGTTAACATATTTTATCTACAACAAAAAAAAATTTAAAGGTAAAATTTAGTCGTTATCAAAGTTACAAAGTTGATTATTGTAATTTTTGAGTGAAGTATTAAATAGAATTCAAAATGTTGTGGAATGAAAAAACAAATCCCGTTATACCGACATAATTGTTGTAAAAAATTGGTAAAAATTTCCAAAATGTATAATATTTTAAGATTTCTATTATAGATATACTAAAAAAATATTTCCATTTATCATATAATGCAATTAATCTTAAAATCAGCACTAATGTGGAAAATAATGCAGTTAGATAGTACTTATTGAACACAAAAGTTTAGTTTTAAAGCGGATTTTTGTGCTGGTAGTCAGTCCGTTACGTGAAGTTAGCGGAGAAAGGTAAGCCCCCCCCCCGTAACTTTTTATTGGTCTTGGCACTAATTTTGAAAAT